>NC_053450.1:153904980-154031561 GCF_015227805.2 Hirundo rustica | reverse complement strand
TTCACGTTCATGAGGAAAAAGGGCGAGGAAATGTATAAGCGAGGTATATACAAGGTGAAGGGGCAGAGACACGTTGAGGATTATTAACCTGCTGTTGATTTGCCATTGTAACAGCTCCTGCCTGGGAGGTTATAAATAACCCTACTATTGATCTGGTGCCTTTGGGAAAGGATTCCTCTCCAGAGCGCGACGCTGATAAGTCGGCGGCCGCCCGCTCCCGAGTCCCCACCTCACATTTAGCACTTGGCTGTGGGATGGACCCTTGAGGAATGGTCCTGACCCACCTTGTCCCCGCAGTCCATCCCCCACACCCCCCAAACATCCACTTCTGATGGGGGTTTTTCCCCCCTCCGGTTGCTGGGCCGTCCCAGCGAGCCCCTAAAACGCTGCCCTTTCGCCTCTGTCCTGCGGGAAATTTAATCTCCCCGGTAAATGACACCCCGAGAGCTATTTTGGAGCTGGGCTGCCGAGGGAGAGAGAAGCACGTCAGCGATTTGACTGGGGGAGGACAAACCCAGGGAGGTTCGACGGGTGGGTGGCACAGCCTAACCCTGGGCAGCAGAGCCACTGCCAGGGGACTTGGGGGGACCTTCTGCTGCACTTCCCTGCCATCGCTGGGGTGTCTGTTTTAATTTTCCTGGAGGGGAAATGGGGGGGGGAAACCCAAGCCAATATGGTCTCCCCCATGTCCTCTGTTCCCACTCTTCCCTCTTCCCCCTCCTTTCATCTCAGTAGGAATCGGCTCTTTCTTCCTCTGCCCAGAGCTTTGTCCTCCTCAGACTCAGACGAGACTCCAGGTAAGACCAAAACCTCCAGCTCTAAGGAGAGGTGGATTTGGGGATGCTGACGTCCAGCAGGAAGCGGAGAAGGTTGTTGGGAGCTGAGGGAGGGGTGAGGTTGTTTTTGTGCCGTGCTGGAGGATGTTTTGCTTTATGAAACGTACTTGGGGATGGAGCTGAAGGTGCAGGTAGTAAACCCATCCTTCCTTTGCTCCCAGCCAAATGTGGATTGTTCTGCTGAATTACTTCTGAGCAGAGATCAGCCTCTAGAGGAGAAAAGTGAAAAAAAATTTAGGTTTAGAGCTGTAGACTCAACTTGATACAGTTTGTCCCCAAATCTGAGACAGCACTGGGCATGGAGAGCCTGTAAAACATACGGAGAGGTGGCAGAAAGGAACGTTTTGAAGTTTTATTTACAGGGCATAATTTCAGTGCAGCTTTTCTTCTCAGCCAGGACTTTTTTTCCCCTCTGAGCTCCTCTGTGGTGTCAATACAGATTCATTCTGCAACCCCTCACCCTCCTCCCATTTCTCCAAATGGCTCTGAGGGGAGATGGGGAGAGATGGAGCTCGACAGCTGAGGCTATTTTGGGCCCTACAGCTCAATGGGGTGGAGTGACTGTAATGACAATGACGTCCACTCGTTAAAATACAAGGGCTTGGGTCAGAGCCGTGGCTGATTGTCACCGGGGGAATTCTTTGTCCGTATGGGAGCTGTGATCCTGCAGCTCCCTCGTGTAAGAAATCACATGAGCTAGAACAGGAGCATTTCTAGCTTTGCAAATCTTAATTTTTACTGGGATTCTGCCACAGACGCCTCTCTCCAGGGCTGTGTGCAAAGCAAAATACAGTCGGGTGAAATTCCCGATGAAGTTTCTAGATTTACATCGCTCCTTTTCTGTCTCCTGGGTGGAAGCCCCAGAATTTGTGTCTTTTCTCTCCATTCATCTCCTTTATTCTCGGCTCCACAGAACAGGAGTGAGCATCACAGTGTGCCCAGACCTCCCTGCTGCTTTGGCCTTTTCCTATTGTCAGAGCAGCCTTGGGAGGCTCAGAAAAATAGAAGGAAAAGTGGCTGCCATGGAGCCTTGAGGGGCTGCTCTGTGCAGTTTTAGGACTCTGGAAATCTTAGGGGTGGTTTTGTAGCTCCATTAGGGGTGGAATTATGAAGTCCCCATGCTGCAATAAAACCAAAGGAGGATCAAATCTCTTCCCTTCATGGAGTTTCTTGGAGCTGTTTAGTGTGTTGGTGGAAAATGGTTTCTGGCCAGGTAGTTGAAAGTGGGATGAGTTTTATAAGAGGGGTCTGCCTCTGTAGAGGGGAAAGATAATAAGTGTTTCAACCACATAAATCATCCAAGTGGCCTGAATCTCTTATGGTTTCTATGAAATGTATGCTGCTAATGTGCCTGGAAGGTACCCGACCCTCTTGGCCAGTGACGTGCACAAACCACGTGGTTTGCTCTTGCTCCTCCTTGGAATTTTCTAAATGGTTGAGCCCTTGTTTGCTGCCAGTCATTGGGAACATCCAGGTTATTGATAACAGGGGGAGTGTGAGGGGATGCAAGTCCCTCTGAGGCACTTGGTGCAGGTTTAACCTCACCACGAAGATCAGAATTGTCTCGAGCTTCTCCTTTTCCCTGAGGGCTGCTCACCGTGTTTAACACCGTGTCAGCCCCTGACCTGCCATGAACTTTCCCTCAACATCTCCCGTGGATTTTTTGGCTTAGGATGGGGGCTGTGGATGGGAGGGAATGCAGACAAGCCTGACTCTGAGTCGAGTTAGAAGCTCCTTGTGAAAGGCTTCGTGTGCCGCTGGTTCTGTGTCCGACATCTCTGGTGACTGATCCGCCACAGAAACCTCTCCCATCTGCTCATCCAGTGACCTTTGGAGATGCCAAAATCAGTTCTCTCTCACTGAAGTGGAATTCAGAGTAGCCCAAGCTAAGCCCTGAGCCCAGCTCCTCAGCCACAGATACCGCTCCCGCTCCGGTGGAACGGGATAAATCCTCCCTCCCTGGATTAGAGTGCTGGCGTGAATCCGCGCTGAGCCCCGATTTAGGGATGCCATGGGCAGGCAGCACCGGGTGTGCTGGTGTGCATTTCACCCCCAGAGCTCCCTGTCTGGTGTGACGGCTCTCAGGCACCCACCAGAGCCCGGCTGATGTCACCCAGCCCGCAGCTGACACCCAACACTTGTGCTATTCCAAAGCTGTCCATTCCCCGGGAGGCTGCTGGAAGCGAGAGGGCAGCCGGGTTACTGCTGTTTTCCCTCAGCAGAATTTTAAACATCAAAGGGAAACCCAAACTTCCCACTTGACAACTCATCGACTTCCCTTCCCACCCACGGGTTCCATTTCCTGATGTTTTTAGATGGAACAATACGAGCAGATAAGGCGTGTAAACTACAGTAATACCGGTGCTCCCTTGATTTTTATCGGGACCTTCTGTTTCAGTGATGTCCTTTGAAAGCTCAGGATTCAGAGACGGGAGGTTCCCTGTAAATCCTGCCTTTCCTGTCAGGAAAAGAAGTTGAGAGGATTAGAATTTAGCATTGCAGAGGAAGTTCAGGAAACGTAAACTCCAAAGAAAAATACCTCAAATCAGCATATTTTTGTCTTGGGCAAAGAAAGGGTGAGAGAGGTTTGAGGAAATGAGCAGTCAGGTACGTGATGGGCCTTAATGTGGTGTTGAGAGAAATTCTGTGCTTCTGATCTGTGTTTGGACCTTTGGTGATCCCTTAGGTTTAATTATGTCCCCAAAGTCTCTGATTTTGCTACTCGTGGCCACCTTTGTCTCGGGAATATTTCATGAGATCGATTGTACGGTGCTTTTTGCTCTTTTCCCTGAGTCCTGGTGGACAGGATTCTCTTTCTAATCCTTGAATGGAAGGGCTTGGACAGAGGATAACCTGTCACCCCTGTCCTCTCTCACACAAAGAGCTTCATCACAGGCTGCTGATGGCTTGGGGGATATTTTACCTTGGGGGGGACCTCTGCCCCCTCAGAGGTTCTTGAAGGCTTTCCAGGTGCGGATCAGCATTAATGGAGCAACGTGAAACCAGCCCAATCAGCCAGCACTGCACAGTGGATCCCAGGAGGCTGGGATGGAGCCAGGCTGGCAGAGCTGAGGGTGTCCAGCCTGGAGGAGAGGAGGATCCAGGGAGAGCTCAGAGCCCCGTCCAGGGCCTAAAGGGGCTCCAGGAGCGCTGGAGAGGGACTGGGGACAAGGGATGGTGTGATAGGATGAGGAAGAGTGGCTTCACACTGCCAGAGGACAGGGTTGGGTTGAATATTAGGAAGAAATTCTTCCTCATGAGGGTGGTGAGGCCCTGGCACAGGGTGCCCAGAGAGGCTGGATCCCTGGAAGTGTCCAAGGCCAGGCTGGATGGGACTTGGAGCATCCTGGGGTCATGGAAGTTGTCCCTGGCCGTGGCAGGGGGGTGGAACAGGATGATCTTTAATGTCCCTTCCAACCCAAACCATTCTGGGATTTGGTGGCACCACCCTCAGGGCTCTCCACCTCCTGATGAGTTCCACTTCCGAGGACTCCAGCAGGATCTGGACGGCTCTGTGGCTGTTCCCACTGCAGGGCACTCGTTCCCTTGTCCATGGGGAGCAGGTGCTGGGCAGACACAGGAGTGGGCAGGAGATCTGGACCAGCTGCAAGTTGGCTCCAGGGCAGTGATTTATTTGCATTATCTGTCAGCTCTCTGCAGTTCTGCCTCTTTCCCTAAACACAAACCAGGGAAAATCCAAATGAATAAAGACATAAGGAAAATCAGAAGTGCTGCCAGTTTGCCTTTGGCGTGCTCAGAAATACCACAGATGGGAATGTGATCTCTGCTGCAAATGATTAATCACAGAGGGATTACATGGGGAAATATGACACTGGCAAAGGTCTGAGATTTATTGGAAAGGGCATTTGCATTGACTAGGTTTATTCATGCTTTGTTGCTGGTCCTGCTGCTTCCAAGGGAGCTGTCCTGGCACTTGCAGGGAGTTACTATTTTTTTAAAAAGTTTCGGAGTTCCTGGGCTTTTTTGAAGTTTGAATGAACATGTAAATAATTGAAATCAGAGTAATGATTAAGTTGATTGACAAGTTACACAGTAGAAATATTAAATTTTGTCCCTCCAGTACATTCATGAGTCTGTCCTCTCCTGGCTCCAGTGTGAGGTGTTTCATCCCATTTGAAATTATAAAATGTAATTTATCTCATGCAGCCTGTCTAACTTGTTAGATGTGTTAGATACATCCACAGCCTCATCCTTGCTGTAGGTTAGAATTTCATGCCTCTTTCTGGATTTCATGCTCTCCACACCCATAAAACAAGTCTTCCCCCACCTTTTCCAGGTGGGGATTAAAGTTGCAAGAACTGTAGTGTCTTTCTCATAATTATAAAAACAAGCCAGTAGTGGAGCAAGGAATAAACCCTATTTTTCCTTCTGGGTTAGAAAAATTTCTGAAATAATTATGAGCACGCACTGTTTTCATTAATCCCTGGATTTTCTTCTGGCACCCTGGCCATGCATAATGGTGTAAAAACCTTAGAGTGTGAGGGCACATGGTGAAAGCTGCTGGAGGTGGAGGTAAGAGCGGGGGGGATGTGGGTTCTCACCCCACACTAGGAGATCTGTGGACACAGGATCTTGTATTGGATGGGGAGAAGTGAGTTGCAAACACCAGATGAGTTTTTGGGAGCCGTGGGAGAGGGAGGCTGGACCTGGAGGCCGCTGGGAAGAAGCATCTTGGATGGGTTTGCTGCACCAGCTTGGTTCCAGGAGCAAAGCCAGCAGGCATCTGCTGCAGGAGCTTGCTTGTTTTTTGGCTGTTCTGACTCTCAGAGGTACCAGGGAGCAGATGGAGCGTGTTCGTTTGCGCACAGCTTGGCGCAGAAGGGCAGGGAGAGAAGGATGCACTTCAGGGAGCGAGCAGCATTCCTGCTCCTATAAGAGCCAGGCTTTGAGAGCTCTCACCCTGCTCCAACAGAGCAGAGCTCTCCTCCAGGCATGGAGAGCTGTCTTGGGGCCCAGGTGATGGGAACAGCACGCAGGTGGGTTGGGGGAAGCCCCTGGTTGCTGAGAGGTCCCTGACCCGTTCACAAGCAGCTCCTCTCATGTCTCTGTAGCCATCTCACTGCTCCAGGCACTTGTCCACATTATGCAGAGCTCAGTTTGATGGAGAAGTGAAGCAACTCTATTTTTGAGCTCTGTTTGATGCTAAGAAGCTGGAAATAAGTCAGAGCGATGAATCTATTAGACACAAGAGGAGCCCAGGAAGGGTGGGACATGGCAGTGTCTTCTGAAGGTGCATCCAAGTGCTTTGAAGGCACAGTGCAGCCTGAAATTCGAGCTAATGGCTGGGAAATATTAGCACATGAGCTCTGAGTCTGTGTTTTGATTGTTAACTCTTAGTTAATGCAGTGAATGGTTCTGCTGGGCTTGCCAGAGTTGAGCTGAACCTCAGCATCTCCTTCTGAACATTGAAATGGTCCTTCCCCAAATGAGCAGAAGACTCTGATTGTCAATCAATTGGCTTCAGTGGAAATTTCCACTGACTTCAGCGTACTCTGGCTCAAGCCCTAGGCTCCTCTCTGCCCCTTCTGACCATCCATGGACCTTCTCTGCTTGCAGCTGCACAAGTGTTTATGGAAAACCCGTTTTAAAGCTCAGCTGAGGGCTGAGGTTGGAGGTAGTGAGAGGGTCCAGAGAAGTTTAAACTAATTCACAGATTTCCAGACCAGTTTAAGACCAAGAGAAAAGGAGATCTTTGTGCTGAAGGTGGCCACTTAACAGAAAGTCAGTTTGTCTTAGCACTGATGACTGTGAGTCAATCATTCTTTACCCTCTTAACATTTACTAAAAGTAAATTTTCCCCATTGTTTTTTTTTTCCCCCTTCCAGATTTACTGTTTGAAACCTGTTTCTTTATTTTCTAAAGATTTGTGGCAGAATAATGAAATTTGCTCAATACCAGGAAACAAAAGCAACCAAAATTGAATTAGTTTAGAGAGGATCGATATCATCTAAGAGGAAGAGTCTTTGATTGCTTCTTGTAATTTTGTGTGTCCTTTGGAGTGGGAGACAAGGATAGGACAGGACATGGTGTACATTTTCTGTTAAATGTAGAAAGATTACATTTGGTTTTGCCTTGGATCTGAGACCCAGATGAAGTCTGAAGTTTGGCTCAGCGATACCATCTTGAATGATAATAATGATCCCAAAATCATAGAATATCCTGGAAGGGACCCACAAAGACCATTGAGTCCAACCCCTGGCTTTGCTCAGGGCAACCCAAAGAATCCCACCCTGTGCTTGAGGAAGTTTTCCAAAAGTTTATTGGGCTCTCGTAACAAATACCATTTTGTATTTCTGTGCCTCCCCTTTTCCAGTATATGGATTTAATGGTAACTTGTATTTTTCAATCCCCAGCAGCATAAATGGAAGGAAATTTGTAATCAGTTATTAATTTTCGTGCACAATTTGTCATTTGCCTCAGCAAGTTCACTGTCATGTATGCACTGTGCACATAATTATTTGAGAGCCCATCCCTGTCTTGATGTGAAGAAGTGTGAGGGGAGACAAGGAATTGGGAAATTACATGATTTTTCCCAAGGCCATGTGGCAGGTCGATCCAACACACGCTTCCTGATGCCATCAGTGATTTGTTCATTAACATGGGTGCACTAATAGGAGAGAATGGAGAAATGGTGATTTACAGAATTAAGGCAGGGGTTTGGCCTGCTCCTATTGATTTCTGCTGAAGCTGGCGGGGGAGATGGGGAGAGCACTTGCCATTGGGTGAGAGAGTGGGTGGATGTGTGGCCAGCAGGCAAGCCAAACTGCTGTAGGATTAAGAAGGATATTTCTGTCTCACTGACTGGGTTTTATTTCCTTTCTGAGTTACAGCACCCAGAGCCCTGGTCCTGCTGTAGTGCAGCACTTTGAAGGTGAAAAAGCAGGGATGTGCTCACCTGGAGCAGGACCATTCCTATGGCTCAGACAGGAGCTGCCAGGACAGAGGGGTCTGGCACCATGAGGCCAGAGAGGTTAAGCAGCTTGGAGAGAAATGATGTACTCAAATCTTCTTGGAAAACCTGATCTAGAGGCTGACATCCCTACCCATGGGCAGGGGGGTAGAATGAGATGATCTTCAAGGTCCCTTCCAACCCAAACCAGTGTCTTGATGGGCAGAATTTCTCTCAGAATGTAGTGTCCGTTTTATTCCTTCTGGTTTCAGAACCAGCCTGTCCATCACACAGCTTTAGTGCAGGTCACTTTCTTCTGAGTGCCACAGATGAAAGGCACCATTGTGCTCCTTCTGTACGAACAGCCCAAAGAGTTTCTACTTTGTCCAGAGGCTCTGTGGGGAAGTGCAGCAGTGTATTAACCTCCAATGTAAGTTATGTAGCAGTGTATTAACCTCAAATATAAGAAATCCTCAAGACCGATAACATTCCAAGGCCTTCTCACCCATATTGAGAAGGGCATTGAGGACATGGGGGTTCCAGGCAGCAAACACCCTGATACACCAGAGGAGTACCACCGTTCTTGGGCTGCTCCCTCTGCCCTGCTCTCTCCTGACGCTTTTCTCTGTCCCTCCTTAGGAAGGAACCCAGGATGGATTACAGCTCACTCAGCGGGGTCCCACGCTTCCTGACCCGGCCCAAGGCGTTTATGGTGTCCGTAGGGAAGGATGCCACCCTGAGCTGCCAGATCATTGGAAACCCCATCCCAGTGGTGAGCTGGGAAAAGGATAAACTTCCAGTCCAGTCTGGGGGAAGGTTTAAAACCACGGAGGATGGGGATTTGTATCGGCTAACCATCTACGACCTGAATCTGGAGGACAGCGGCCAGTACATCTGCCGGGCCAAGAACACCATCGGGGAGGCTTTTGCTGCTGTCAGCATCAAAGTGGGGCAGGAGACCACAGTCACAGAGTCAGCTCCTTACTTCATCCAGAAACCTTCCAACATCAAAGTAACCTTGGGAGAAGACGCCATGTTCAAATGCAAAGTCCAGGGCAGCCCTCCCCTCTCGGTGAACTGGGAGAAGGATGGGAGATACCTGAGGAACAAGGCGGACGCCGGACGCTTCCAGATCGAGTCAGCCGGGGAGTCCAACGCTCTCACCATCCAGTGTGCCCAGCTGGGGGACAGCGGCACCTACACCTGCCGGGCAGAGAACCTCATCGGCTCCGCCAGCGCCTCGGCCGCGCTGGTGGTAGAAACGCACGGCTCCTCCAACCCGGGCAGCAGCAGCATCAACTTCGACAGCAGCTGCGGCAAGACGGCCTCCCTGCTGTCCCACCTGCAGAAGAGGCGGGAGGAGATCAGGAAGATGGACCTCTCCCACGGGACTCTTGACTCGGCCTCCACCCAGTCTTACTCGGCGGTGGAGGGGCTGTCCGGCATCGGCTACAGCCTGTCCCGGGATTACGAGCGGGCGGCGGGGCTGACCAAAGGCGCCCGCAACGCCACTTTCGGGGCGCTGACACGCACCTGCAGCGTGACGGAGGGCAAGCACGCCAAGCTGAGCTGCTACGTGACGGGCGAGCCCAAGCCCGTGATTGTGTGGAAGAAGGACAACGAGGTCATTTTGGAAGGCCGGCGGCACGTCATCTATGAGGATGACCAGGAGAACTTTGTGCTGAAGATCCTCTTCTGCAAGCAGACGGACAACGGGCTGTACACCTGCACGGCCTCCAACCTGGCGGGGCAGACCTACAGCTCCGTGCTCGTCACCGTCAAAGGTGGGTGCCTGTGGTTCTCACCGGGGTGGTCGTGCCTGCAAGGACACACCCTTGAGCTGGGGTTTGACAAAACTTCTGCCTCCGAGCTGCTGTGGGAGAGTGCGTTTGGATGTGAATAAACCCCTCCTGGTGGAAAGGGTTTGTGCACTTGAATAGAAGACCTGGGTAGAGACTCCCATTGCTGGCAGTTTTTAGGAAAAGCAGTAAAGAGGTGCCAGGCAGGGGTGGATGATGGAGACCTGTCTGGTGGTGGGGCAGCTGGGATGCAGAGATCCCTGAGGCTCCCGTCAGTCCTGGTTGTACAGCGGTGTAAGAGATCCGTTCCCGTGCTCTGGGTCAGTGACTGCCAATGCCCCGTCTCACCCTCCAGGCTTTAATCACATCTGGGTTTGTGTCCACCCTGGGGCTTGCTCAGACATGCCATTGGCAGTAGTAGTGGAAACCCCTCCCTACAAGATGAGCGTGTCAGGCTGCCTTGGATCCCCTGGGGGACCTACTCCAACTCTAATTACAGTCCAGCTCAGTTTTCCTGTGCAGTGACCCACCAGTAGCCCTGCTCTTGCCAGGCTCTTCAGCCTTCTCCCAGCTTGAGTTGCTGGGTAGCCTGTGCTCCTTGAATGCTCCCAGAAAACCTCCCAGGTCCGGGATGTCTTTGTTTGCTGGAGGCAGTGGTGAAGAACTTGCCTTCAGAGGGTCACTCCACACTTGTGAAGGTCAGACCAAGTTCTTCAGAATGGCAGCAGAAGTGTGACACACCGTTTTTACAGAATCCCAGAATGGTTTGAATTAGAAGAGATCTTAACAATCATCTCATTCCAACCTCCTGCCACAGGCATGGACAGCTTCCACCAAACCAGGTTTCTCCAAGCCCCTTCCAACCTGGCCTTGAACAATCCAGGAGGCTCTGAATTTTCCAGCTGCTCTCCCATTTGGCAAGGGGACAGCAGGCAGTTTGCAACCCAGGCAGCACCTGTAAATGAGCTGTCAGAGACAAAGGATTTTGCCACTCAAGTGGTAAAAACTGATGATTTTTCACTGGCAGCAAAATAATTTAGAAATCCAAATAAGCAGGAGCTATCTGTGTTTCACACTCATCTTTAAGACTCTCAGGTGTTATTTGATTTTCTGTTTTCCCTTTTTTGGACTTCTCCTTTGACATTCAGGGTCTTTCCCATCAGTGGTCAGTCCCTGGGTCCATCGGTGACACCTGATCCCTGGAACTCACTGGCACTTGTCCCACCCATTGCTGTCCCTTGGAGGTGCTGAGTGGTGTGGGGAAGGGCATTTGTCCTGTTCCAGAAAGCTGTGATTACCTCCTGAGTTGGGACTCAGAGCTGAAGATCAATCCTTGCCCTTGGGCGGGTGATTGCTTTGAGGATGGATTAAGCTCAGTTCCCTGCCCAACACTTGCAAAAACCAACAGCCCCTGCTCTGCCTGTGTTTATCTTATTGCTCTCTTGGCTGCAACCTGTTCCAAAGGAGGTGGGGAAAGCAAGAGAAGCAGCCACTTTGGGAACAAGCGCAGGAAAAGGTTATTGATCCTTGTCCATTGTCCAGAGCTGCCTGTGAGTCAGGAGGCTGGAGTGGAAATGTTTATGGATTGTTTCTTCTTTACGCTGTTCCACGTTTGGCTCCCTGTCCAGGCCAAGGCCACCATGGAAAATCTACGTGTGTTGGCTATAATTAGGCCCTGATAAACCATTCTCCTTTGTGTTGCCAGAAGTTCTTCTCAGCCCTCCCAAGATGGGTCAGAATGACCAGGCAGTGAAAAAAGCTTTTAATTCTGTCCTTTGTGTCACTGGTGATGCTGTTGGTTCATCTGCTACAAGGCTTGGGGAGGGAGATCGTCTTGTCATGCAAACTTCTCTTTGCTCAGCCGTGTAGGAGAGGTTGAATTCTCCAAGCAGTCACCCTTAGAATCATAGAATCAGAACAGTTTGGGCTGGGAGGGACCTTAAAGGACATCTGGTTCTGACCCCTTGCCATGGGCAGGGATGCCACTCACTAGATCAGGTTGCTCAGGGCCATGTTCAAACTGGCCTTGAACACTTCCACAGATCTTCCACATCCATAGAAAGCATCCTATATTCTGTCAGTCTAGATCCTAGGGACCCAGGAACCCAACATTTGTGAACCGTCTGCTGAGTTTGTTCCTTAAAGAACACTGATCTGGGGAAAAAAAAAAAAAAAAAAAAAAAGGAAAAAAAAGGAAAAAAAAAGGAGGGGGTAGTTTTTTGAGCTGTTCCTAAATGAGATTTAGTGAATCAGACTTAAATCACAAAGGAAGGTTTTGGGGCGGAGAATCACTATCCTAACTAAGGAAAACTGAAGCTTGATTAGATTCAGAAATGTGCCTGGAATGGAGATAAAACCACAATCCATACACTGAGACGTGAACTGTAGAGGGAGTTGGGGAAATTCTTCCCAAGAATAAACCTTTGGCAGATCAAGGAGTGGGGAGGATTGGAGGAACATAAATAACCAGCTTGGGTTTCCTGAAGGCTTTGGAGATTTCCCTAGGCTGCGTGTAAATTTGGTGAGAACAGAATTCAGGTCTCCACCTTGGGCCAAGCCGTGTTCACTGGAGTCCCTGAAAAAAGTAACCAGATACTGGATGAGAAGGTTAAAGGTTGTGAGCCAAACAGGATGGAAATGGGAAAAACCTCCTGGTGCTGAGGCCACTTTATTCTCCCTCTGATCAGTTGTGATTTTGGATGGTCACTGTCATGACAGTCCATACTGGAGATCTGAATGAGAATTGCAACTTGAGAAGTGAGGAGGTAGAAAGGAAATTTGGAAAGCACAGTAACTAGGAAGATCAAAGGCTCAAGATGGTGGAAGCATGTCACTCCACCTTTAGCCAGACCTTACTGGGAGGATTTTCCATGTTCTTACCTTTCCTGGATAATTTTCTTTAGGCAGATGGAAAACTTGCCTCTGGAATAATACGTGTGAAAATTCCAGCAGTAAGAAAGAGGAAATGCAGGCAAGCGAAAAAGTGAGGTCCAGAGCACAGATGTGCCTTGATAAGGTTAAGAAAACATTGGGCTTCTTTGCAGGCTGCACCTATTCTTAGCAAAATGTGTGTTAGCAGGACTTGCTTTTTAAAAATAACATCATCTCATTGCCAGTTTGCTTGCTATGGACCAAACAAAAAAGCCTATGAAAAGCTGGAGAAATATCTCCTCAGGATAAGCAGCAAAATTAATCTCTGATCTAAGTTCTTGCAGTTTCCTGCTAATTCTGTGAGCTGCTCTTGCTCTGTGTCCCCTTGGTGTTTTGCTCTGCTGTGCCTCTCATGTTTTTCCCCGTGGGCAGGTTTTGGCAGCTCTCTCATTTTCTCTCTGATTTGCACCTCTCTGACCTGGGTGTGGTGCTGGCTATGGGCCAGATGATTTGGGATGCCTGCTCTCAGGAGACCTGTGGTCCTTCTGTAGTCCCCTGACCCAAATCAACCCCCCTCTGCCTGACCAGGCACATTCTTGTAAAGAGCATGAAGATACATTCAGGAGGAGGACAAGGCTGATGGGTTTTGGAACCACTCTCACATCCCCAAAAACCCTGGGCTGGGTTCATCCCAGGCTTCAGTTCAGTTTATCAGCTGCTGTTGCTCCGAAGCTCCATTCAGAAGGAGATAAGACGTGTGTGCACATGTCAGCAGGACGAAAGCAGAGTTGTTTTCAGAGGATATCTGTGACCCCAAGCTGCCAAAGATAGCCTTGCACTGCCTTTCCCTGGCTGGGAGAGCACTGCTGTTACTGCAAAGAGCTCGTAAGAGTCAACCAACCCTTCTGTGCTTGAACATTTAAAAGATTTTTTTTCCTGGAATAGCTTTTTTTTTTTTTTTTCCCCCTTCACTTTAGGTACTGCTTAGTGTCTGTAAAGGGAGAGGGGTTAATGACACGGCCAGCTGCTCCAAGTATGGCAGTACACTTGTGTGCTTCTCAGGTGCAGCTTGTGTTCCTTTTTGGCCCTTGTGCAGGTCTGCGTGTTCCCAGGGTCAGCTCCAGCCTCCCTCCTGCCTGATCAAAGCTTGCTTAGCTTCACAGAATCCCAGAATGGTTTGGCTTGGAAGAGATCTCAAAGATCATCCAGTTCCACCCCCTACCGTGGGCAGGGACACCTTCCACTGTCCCAGGTTGCTCAAAGCCCCAATGTCCAACCTGGCCTTGGACACTTCCAGCTTCTCTGGGCACCCTATGCCAGGGCCTCACCACCCTCAGAATAAAGAATTTCGTCATAATAACTCACCTAACCCTGAAAATAAAAAAATCAGGAAAAAAGGCTAATCACCATCTGGGGTGTGGGCAGAGCAGATCTGTGCAACCATAGCTGAAAGCTTTTCAAGACAAGACTTTGACTTGCCTTAAACTGAAGTGTATTTAAGCATAATAGATTTTTTTAAAACATGACCAAGTTGACGTGGTGAGTTATTGTCACATTCCTGTTCCTGGATATTTTGTGTGGGTTCCCAGTCAGGTTTGAGCCTCAGGATAACAACCAAGGTAGTCCACAGCACTGCTCCTTCCAGGTGTCCTGTCAAGCCCTTAGAGTCTGGTACCTTATTTAAACTGAAAGAGGGGAGGTTTATATCAGATGTCAGGAAGAAGTTCCTTACTCTGAGGGTGGTGAGGCAGAATGGAGTCACAAGAACCAGCTGGGAGCTGGCACAGCCGTTGTTGGAAGGTGAAGGTACATATCAAGGCATGATCTCTCACAAAGCATGAGCGATGTATCGGCACTGGCTATTCCAAGTGTGTGACATGACTGTGGCACCAACCCCGTGGCCCTGACCGCCGGCTGTCCGCCTCAGTCCAGCTCCCCTTTCTCCACTTTAGGGCTGGGGTATCAGGGTGATGTCACAGCGCAGCTGCTGCTGGAATTCGACATTGTTCGGTTCATGAAATGACTTCCCTGACTGTCACACAGCTGCTTTGATCTCTGCTTGGGTTTGGCCCTCAGCCAGAGCACTGCAGCCCCTCTGCTGGAGGAGGGCTGAGGCAGCTGGGAGGCTGGGGCTTGTCCTTAATTTCTTTTATTGTCGTTGACAGAAGCTGATGAGGAGCCTTTGGGGCTGGTGGGGAGAACAGAAAACTCCTCTTTTTGTGCTTCCTTTGACATCTGTCACAAGTCTCTGTGCCCTTTCAGGTCACTCAGTTGAGCTAATTTCTGCTGTAAGACCCTTAAAACATTGGCTCTTGCACTAGCTCTGCTGCTCACGCTCACTTGGAATTTCTGGCTGTGCTCTGTCCCATGACCAGGTTGTTTGTCATTAAACCAGTTCTAGAAGGATTCCTCGTAAGGCCTTTTACTCCAACCTCTCCTTGGTCACTTCCAGGTACGGGGCAACCACAGCTTCTCTGGGCAATTTGTGTTAGAGCCTCACCACTCTCACAGAGAAGAATTTCTCCCTTAAATTCCCATCTAAACCTCCTCTCATCATAAACTCCCATTTCTCCTTCCTGTTTTTGCCCTCTTAAGAACCCACCATACCCTTCAAGGCAAAACTGAAGGACCTTGAAGTGAGGGAGAAGGAATCTGCCACCTTCCAGTGTGAAGTGCCCGTTGCTGGGACAGAGACAGCTTGGTTCAAGGAGGAGACCAAGCTCCAGCAGAGCAAGAAGTACAACATCGAGGAGGAGGGCACCTACCGCCGGCTCACCGTCCAGAACGTCACCACGGATGACGATGCCGTTTACATCTGTGAGATGAAGGAAGGGAGCAGGACCATTGCAGAGCTCTCTGTCCAAGGTAAGAAAGGCTCTCGGTATTTCAGGTGGGCCAAAAGCGTGGGATTCACACGTGAGGCTCCAGATTTGACCTTGTGAGCAGAATTTACCCCGTCTGTGTGGGCACCGAAGAGGAGCTGAGTCCCTTATGGTGTGAAAATACAGTCAGTGGATCCCTGGGGCTCCTGCCACAGTGTCTCTGGAACAGGGCTACAAAGCAGGGACAGGCTGTGTTGCACAAGATGTCACCCAGTGGGAACCCATGCTGAAAGAAGTTTCCTTCAGCTGTAGCCTGGCCCTCTAGAATTCTCTTCGATGCCTTGGAGTGGTGACCTAGAACAGAGGTTAGAAAAGATTAAGAGAATAAAAGTGAGTATTTATTAAAGGCTTTCAATGGGTGCACCCTGGGCAGTCAAAAACCTCTGAGGGGCTACACCCAAGATGGACAATGGTCACAAATTTTTCATACAGTTACAAGTTTGGTCCATTTACATACCAGGGGTTAAATCCTCCAATTACAGCTTCAGGTAATGAAGTCATTTACTCCAAGTTTTCTCCCCCCAGTTTACATCTCTCAGGACCTGAGGCAGTGAGAGGCCCTTGAGTTTCAGGCCCAGAGAGGAAATGTTTTGTCTGGATAAAATGGGAGAACAGCAGTTGACAGGCTATGGAGTTTTAGAGTTATACACTAAAGCAGTACAGGATCTGAAAAAATATAAAATTTAAATTCTCAGGCATTATCTTAACATGACCCCAAGCATCAGACATGTCCCCTGGCACTGTCACACACCTCTTGTCTGGTGTCCAGTGAACAGACTGGTGATTCTTGTCCAGGAGTGGTGCTGACCACAATGGAAAGGGGCTTTAGCAGATGTGCTGTGTGGCCAGAGGTGTGACGCATGCTGCAGTCAGCACCAGCATGGTTTTGATTGCAAAACACATCCATGGCCCAAAATCCCAGGTGGCTTGAGTTGTTCTTGGGATTTAGAAAGGGTTCAAGGAAAGGACAAAGTGTGGATGGCCGTGTCCAAGTGTCCTGAGTCTGGTGGTTCAGACTGAAGTGGGAGTAGGTGTGAGTGTCTCTCGGTGAGTAGACACAAACCCCAGAGCTTCAGGCACCGGAGATTGTCACAGCTGCAGGATCAATCTTATTCTGGCTCATTTGAAGCCTGAATATATTCCCAGTGGAACCAGAAGGTGTTCTTCATATATAAATTGCTATGAGACAGGTGGATAATGTGCATCCTCGTGCAAATTCCTTTTGGGAAAAGGGAAAACTTAGTCCACAGACTTGGGAGAGCTCAGACTGCCATCTTTTTGTTGTACCTTCCTTTAGGTCTGGACCATCCCACCCCTGTAAATGTGTTTGGTCCCAGCAGGGCAGCTGTTTTTTTTTTTCACTTGTTTGTGCTACAGTGGTATGTTCTATCCAAAAGAGAGTGACTGAGCCAGGTGGAGCTCTCTGGAGGGGAAAGGAGGCAGAGCCCTCCTGGATGAGCCTTGTGCCTGCCCTGGGAGGGCATTGGAGAGAGCAACGTGGGGTTGGAACAATGTGAGAGCTTGGCTGGAGGTAAAGGGCTGCGGGAAGAAGATACTGCTGAGGGCAGAGAGGTCAAGGAGGAGGATAAGCAGAGAAACAGGTCTTGAATCTTGTGGTGAAACCCGTGCTTGATCTGTTGCTTCATGAGGGAGTTCAGCACTGCTGTTCATTAAACAGCTCTGGGTGAAGCCTCTTTCACCCCTCAGGGACTGCTCTGGAGCTGGAGCCAGTCACTGTTGGTCATTTGGGGTGGTCTCCTCATGGTTTGTCCAATCTTTTCTGTGAACAGTCACATCTCATAGCTTTGAGGTTATCCTAGTAAATGACGATAATCACAGTCACTTGGAAAGGACATAAAAATTCATTCAATGTGAATTTCTGTGTTGAAGCTAAGAAGAAACCTGAGATTTTCTGTGTTTTTCTCATTAATTCAGGTAACTTTTGTGTCTGCCATGTTTGTTATGTTGGTTACTTTTTTGATGAAGGTGAAATCCTAAAGGTAAAGGAGAGACCTGTCTGGCTTAAGACTGACCTACTTCAGCAAAGATTTAATTTGAATTCCCAGCATATGTGGGCAGTGAAAGCTGTTAAATCTATTCTCATCCATAGCCATGTGTATTTTGTGTTTACTAGCAACTGGCTCTGCTTGGTAGAGAAAAAGCCTGAGTGACTGCAGTCAAAAGAGATTTGCTTTTCTCTCTTTGAAGGCCAAAATGAGTCCTTGGGGTCATCTGTTCTGTGTGACTCAGAGCCTCGGAATTTATTTTCAAAAAAAAAAAAAATCTGCATGGTGTCTGTAATGTTTTGATTGGGTGTGGACTGGACCTGTTTCAGTCTGGATGGTCTGGTGTTGCCAAAACTTTTAATATCTGCCGTTTGACTGACAATGGTTATTTCGTTATTTGAAGGGAACATCATCAAAAAACTTCCGCGGAAAACTGCAGTCTTTGTCAGCGACACAGCCACCTTCTGCGTGGAGCTGGACAACGACTGCCAGAACATCCGGTGGCTGAAAAACAAAGAGGAAGTGAAACCCAGCGACCGAATCTCCATCACGCACTCTGGCAAACAGCACACCATGACCATCCGGGAGTGTAGGATGGAAGATGCTGGTGAGATTGCCTTCCTGGCCGATGAAAGCAGGACTTCTACCCAGTTCACTGTGACCAGTAAGCTTCTCTTTTGTTCGGCCTTGGTGTTGTGTCTTCCCGTGGCTGCTCCCGTGGCAGCGCTGTTGTTTCAAGTTGCCACCGTGATAATTTTGGTGTCCAAAAGCAGTTGAAGGTTTGATGTCAAGGGGAATATAGGTTGGATATTAGGAAAAAGCTCTTCATGGAGAGAGTGATGAAGTACTAGAATGGCCTGTCCAGAGTCACCATCTCTGGATGTGTTTAAGGACAGACTGGATGTGGCACTTGGTGCCATGGTTTAGTTGAGGTGTTGGAGCTGGGTTGGACTTGATGATCTTGAAGGTCTCTTCCAACCTTGTGATTGATGAATGTCTACCACAAAAAGCCAACAGCCTGACCGTGAGTGTTATGAGAGGTTTGTGGAGATCAAAACAGAGAGAATATCTGTAGGGTTGTGGAGCGGGTTGGGTTGAGTTGGATGGGATCATCCTATGCTGTGGGCACAGACACTTTCCATTAGATCAATATTCTCAGGTCAATCAATAATTGATTCTTGATCGATTCTTGCTTGGCCTGAGAATCTTGATCTAATGGAAAGTGTCTTCCTTGGCAGAGGACACTTTCCATTGTGTCCAGTCTGGCCTTGAACACTTCCAGGGATGGAGCATCCACAGTTTCCCTGGGTAAAGGCAGTGCTGGGGAAAGAGCATGGCACAAACTTGACAGAGCAGTAGCAGCAGGTGCAGCATCATCAAGACTAGGCCTGCAATAAAATTTTGGTGAAGTTGCCTAATTTTATTTGGCTTTATTTTGATGACACTGCATTTACCAGGCAAAATTTGCTTTATTTAAGACAAAAATACACATGATTTCTGGCTCTGTTGCAGTTCTGGTTCATGTATGAACAAATCATCCACTTCAGTCACAATTTGGGAAGAGTAATTCTTCTTTTCTTGCACCACTGCGATCGGTCCATGACAAAATGGAATCTTTTATTTAAAAGATATGCAAAGGCTGTGTTATCTAAACTTGGTTTGGGCATTCTCATGCCACTGAACTAAAATGAACAAAGTGTCACATTTGGCTTTGTGACAGTTTCTAAGGTATTTGTAAAGCTGTAACATCCAAACAAGGGCCTCTGCAATGGGAACAATAAAGTTCAGTTTGATTTCAGACTCTGCTGTTTAAATTATGAAGAAAGAGTTGATTCATGGGATAGAAATTATAAGAAGCTGCCGTCCCACAAACAGGTATTGCTGGAGAAAATATTACATTACAATTTCTGGTGGCAAGGTCAGGAGATCTCATTCCAGGGCTTAGTGTTCAGCTTAATGTTACCCTAACTGGGACCTTTGACATCTATCTGTGACCAGCAGTTACTGACAGGCTGGTAACTGTGCACCCCAAAACACTTCTGTGTCTATTTATGTAAGGAAGGAAAAGCGTATCGTGTCGAGATTTCCTATTTTTACACTTTGTGTGTATCAGATTTACTGCTTGGAGAATCCTGTGTACTATGTCCACATCTTTTTCAATTAGCTGGGTGAGGTTGGTGGTGGCTGTTCTGATATCTTTTATAATGTGCAGACAATGTTTGTGTGTCATTTGTCATCTTGCATTGTTACCATGCCCATTTTAAAGATGGGGAAACTGAGGCAGAAAGGTGATCAGTTGTCCCAGAGCTCAGTTTTTAGTTTTGGCTCATCCACAGACTCCATCTACAGTCAGGAATTCTTGAGTATGTCCTCTGTGTGATTTTTTCACCCATCTCCCACACCTTCTTTAAATTGGATTAATTGCTCCTGAGTGTGCTG
The DNA here is from genome assembly GCF_015227805.2 of Hirundo rustica. Classification (NCBI taxonomy): domain Eukaryota; kingdom Metazoa; phylum Chordata; class Aves; order Passeriformes; family Hirundinidae; genus Hirundo; species Hirundo rustica. Next base: position 154,011,818 of record NC_053450.1, on the reverse strand, counting down.
TTCATGGGATCACAGCTGGAATCTGGTTGACAGACTTAACCCAGACACCTTTCATATAGCCAAAATTAAGTGAAATTAATCCTGTGCCATGTCAGTAGAGGTGTAACTGGAGCATATCAGATAATTCCTCTTGACCATATCAGTGGCAGCATGTAGTGAATAGTCCTGATGGGACTTGAGCCTTCTCTAAAGGGTTCAAGAGGAATGAAAAGGTGAAAATAAATATTCATTATGCAAATACCTGCAAGAATATATTTGTAGTCTCAGGCACCATAAAATAGCCACATCTCCTCAATAGCAGGTTCTAATGGTGGGCACATGTCTTCATGTCATTTCCTTTTGAACTTAATTCCCCAATCCCAAAAGCTGGTTCTGCATAAATTAGTAAAACAAAGATCCCAAACAATATCACTCTTGGGAGACAAAGTTACAGCTTCTGTGTGGGGGATAATATAAAATTCAGGAGCAGGACAGATACCCAGATGAAAGAGGCAGCAGGGAATATCCAAGTCTGTGCGACAAATTTAGCTCTCCATGACTCTTAAAAGATCTGAACAACTTTGCTGATGGTTTTACCCATCTTCCGAGTGAAAATAAGAAGCTGTGTGTTGGTCTGCATTGTCCAGGAGCTGTGCAGGGCGGAAGTGTGGGTCTGTATCCAGCACTGAAGATGTAAGCCTACAAAATGTTGGTTGAAGGCTCACTGGTTGTGTTGACAGTTTTAATATTGTGTAGAAATCACGTATGTTTAGCTGCGCAATACAAGTATTGGACATCAAAGTTCAGACTTGATCTGGGGCAATAATGATTCTGTGATCTTTGTGTAAAGCAGCTTCAAAGCATTTTCCATCTGTTCTCTTGCTTTTTCATCTCACATCAATGTTTTATGGAGGCTTATTAAGCAAGATGAACTTTTACTCCAGCGTAAGCTATTTTGACCTTTCCACTCTGATATGACTTACTGCTCTGTTTTGTTCTGTTTCTTTCCCTTGCACAGCTCCCAAAAAACCTCCCACCCAACCCCCAGCTGACCCTGTGGTGAAAAATAAAACAGAAACCTCAGTGACACTGGCATGGTCCCCTCCGAGGATGGACCGGCCCGTTCCAATCGACGGATACATCGTGGAGCGCAAGAAGCTCACCGGCTTCACCTGGGTGAGGTGCCACGAGTCCCACGTCCCCGGCCCCGAGCTCACCGTGAGCAACCTGTCAGAAGAGGCTGACTACCAGTTCAGAGTGTCTGCAGTCAACGCCTACGGACAGAGCCCCTACCTGGAATTCCCTGGGAGCTTGCACCTCGGTGAGCACGGAACCGGCACAAAATGGGGTGATCGGACAGGCGGGTGCCTTGAAAACGTTTCCCGTGGCTTTGAGGATGGAGCAATTGCCCAGCAAATCCTCTTTGCCTTTACTGCTGGTTCTCCTGCCTCGTGTGAACCGCTGGCCTTCACCAAAGGGAGGAAGGAAAAGTCCAGAACCGCCCCAGTGATGGTGGTTGGGTTTCTGTGGTAGAGCTGTGGGTGTGTTTATGTTCCAATGTCCCACATCAGGCTGTGGGAGAGGCAGAGCTCCCTGCTGTGGACCTTAAACCTGTAAAAGCTTCTGTACCTGCAGTGGAAAGAAACATTGAGATGGCCTTATGGTACAATTTTTAATATATAGACATGAGATATCAATCTTGCACGTAGAATGTTTGGAGGTGATCATGAACACCAAGTTCCAGCCAGTTTCTCTTCAATCTAAGAGCTCCTAGGAGAAATCCAGGGGTTTTTCTTTATTTCTAGGGTGCCAATATGCCCATAGAATCATTGGGTGCAATGGGATTTCCTCTTCCTCTGAATCACTGCACTAGAAAATATCTGTACAGATACTGAAGACCCACGCAGACTTTGATCATGCTGTGTCTTGTGATTGTGTCATCCTTGTCCCTCATTGTCTGAACGTGCCTGTATTGTCCTACAATATCTAGAACTGACTCACAGGGATATCTAGAAGCCCCTCCTTCTGAAGTATAAGAATAATATTGGCTATTCAATAAACACACTTGTAGGGGACTTTGGTGTTTCTGGCCTATGCCTTTACACATTCTAGGGATTAAAAAAAAAAAAAAAAAAAAAAAAAAAAAGACCTGCAAAAACAGGACTCCAGAGGTCAGTTACCTGCAGCTGAAGGAAACAAATCCTTTAGACCAACCATGCATTTCCTTCAGCTCATGAGAATTGTATAAGGCTGAATTAATTTATTCTCACCTCTTGTTTACCCTGACAATTGGGTTCCTGAGATGAGGTATCCTCCAGCATGGCAGCCTTGGTCTCAGAGGTGTGTGCTGTTCTTCCCTAGAACCCATCCTGGCTGTGAAAAACCCCCTGACAACAGCGGAAGTTGCACCTGGAGGAGATGCCCTGTTCACTGTTGATCTGACCAAGACAAGTTCTGGCACTTGGTACCTGAATGGCAAAGTCTTACAGGAAAATGAGACCTACATCATTAACAGAACCCAAACCACTCACACCCTGGTCATAAAAAATGTCACCAAGAAAGATGATGGGGCAGAAGTGAAATTTGTTGCCAACGACGTTGAGACCAGCACCAAGATGAGAGTGAGAGGTATTTATTGTCATTGCTGCCCATTCTTCTCCCAGTCAAGGGGTGGTTGTTGGGACTTGAGGATTAAAATTGGAGCTGGAGGCTTTCCTTGGTCTGTGGGAAGCACCTGGAATTGTGTCATGTGATTAATGTGTGTCCTGGTAATGACCTCACATTGACAGCTCAGAGTGAGTTGATCTGGCCAGCTGGTGGTATCCGAACTAGACTGCTTCACATCAGCTCACAAATTTCTGTCAAATTTATATCATTCACAACCATCTGTCGGTGGATTCTGTTGCCAAATCTGCCACTAATTCACCTTAAAGTTGTAATTTCAGCTCCAGGTTTGACCAGTCTCTTTGACTGTAACATTCTTTCAAAAGTAAAAGAGCATTCATTACTAACAAAGCTTTTCTAGTAGGTTTTTTAGTCCACCATGTGTGGGATATATAAGTTAGTATGCTGGAATGTATGCTTGATTTAAGATCAAGGTTTCCTCTATGAAATGACAGTAACATCTGTACCTACCACACTGCAAGGGAAAACATAATGAATTCAGAATGAATCCTTTATTCTGGAAGGATGTGCTTGCCTTGGGAGAAGATCTCTGCAGAAGCATGTTTAGAGCATTATTTATCAGTAGAAAAAAATGTGGTTTTTTTTCTTGGTGACTCTGGCAATAAAAACAGATCAGGTTTTCTGAACTGGAGAGGAAGGCACAGTATTGACATGAGCATGAGGGCAGGAACAGGATCTAACACCTTCAGAGATCTCAGTCTACAGCAGACCTGTCTTGGGTTTAAGTTATTGTGATATAACTCCAAATAACAAAGTCTCTCATCCTGGCAGGAGCTGCAGTGAGATTCACCAACAAGAGCAAAGAGGTAGAAAAAGTCTCCGCTCGGCTGCGGCAGGAAGCCAAACTCCAGGCCGAGCTTTCGGACACAGAGGCCACCGTAAAGTGGATGAAAGACGGGAAGGAGCTCAAGGCCAGTGAAAAATACGAGTTCCAAGCTGTGGGGAAGAGGCGCATCCTGAAAATCTGCAGCGCTGCCGAGGAGGACACTGGAGTCTACGAGTGTGTCTGCGAAGGGGATAAAATGCTTTATCAGCTCTCAGTGAAAGGTAAGCTGCTGTCTGGGCTGCTCTGCACTGCTGATGTTCCTGCCCTAAACCGATGGGGCCACCAAGGCACACAAAGGGAGGGAGTCTGGTAATCGCCCACCAACATCCAGCCTCGGTAGTGTGGTCCCACAGCAGAACTGGGGAGCAAATACAGCAACTGGAAAAGGGGTAGGAGCTGTGCTTTTGCTCCAATTGTGGCATCTTGATATTCCAGGGAATATCAAAATGCCAGTTTGGTGTAATTTTGTGAAGGCAAGTGGTGGGTAGGGAAAAGTGCTCTTGAGGTAAAGAAATCCAGCCCCAGGGGCGGGATGTGACACGGGACCCCGTGTCTGTCCCGCAATTGCAGTGTGACATCAGACAAGTCACTGAAGAGAGACTTCAGCTCTGATTACAGTTCTGATTGTACAGGATCATCATCTTGGCATTTTTGGATTTTTTTGTTGTTGTTGTTGTTGTTATTGGTTTTTCACCGGGGGGTTGTGGGTTTTTAAAAATTATTATTATTATTTTGAGGATTATTTTTGTTCTTTTCTTTCAACACTGTGGTGCATAAGAATAGACCTTTCCAGGCCACCCTGGATGACTTAACCCCTTCCTGTTTTTACAAGGTGTTCAGATGCATAGAAAAAACAGCAAGATGGTATTTTATTTTGATATTTCTTGAACCAGCACTGTTTTACAGCTGCCTTTTTTTTTTTTTTTTTTTTAATGTTCTTTTCATGGCATTTCTATCTTTACCCTGAAACCATCATCATTAAACCTTGTTGCAAATCTTTCCATCTCCGCAAGATTTTATGAACTAAAGCAAAGCTGTCTCTGCCTTGAAGGTGACCAGATTTTGCCTAAAACCCATTCTATCCCCAGACTGTTCCTCACATGGATCATCAGATGTCTGCTGATCTGAGGCTCAGAGCACACATTCTTACTCCAGGCCAGTCCAGCCTGTTGTCAGACTGTCACCAAAAGCGAGGGAAAGCCAAAAACCCTCCAACAACATTTTTTAGTGTTAGAGAATCAAGGCATCACTTTATTTCTGGCCAGGATGTGCAACAGAAATAATTTCATCCACAGGGTCGTGCAGAGAAAATCATTCCACCACACATGACATTTACTAGATTTTTCACATACTTATGCAGTCAAAACCCAGAGAAATTAATTGGTTCAATGTTCACTGGCCCCAAATTATACAGTTCTTAGTATTTGGTTTCCTACTAGTTATTGATCTCTTTCCCTTCGATGCTAATTGGGGTCTCATTCTTTGTTATTGATCTTTTCAGAGACCAGGTGTCTCTGACCAGGCCAGGGGGGAAGTCTGGAGCTGATGTTCATTAATGGTGGTTATCTTTTTTATATCTTCTGTGCTACCCCCAGGCTGTTGAGATGTTAAGCTCATCAGGCCTCGAGTGGAAAGAAACTTCAAATCCTCTCCCCCAGGACAAAGGCGAATAAAACCCCTGACTAAAGTTATACCAAAAAAAAAAAAAAAAAAAAAAAAAAAAAAATTAAACTTTGCATCATTTCCAACAAGACTGGGGGATTTCAGTGTCTATTTTTCGTTGAACTGGCAAGTTCACTCTGTAAATCCATTTGATTTCCATGTTTTGTCCCACAGCTCAGCCTCACCTTCCCGCCAGCAATGATCACACTGTTTCTGCTTGGAGTAAGTCTGAGGTGTTTCATCGTCACGCTCTGCTGGCACCTCACCCTCCCTGATCTCTGTAGAAACAACAGAACCAGATAATATTGTGGGGTTTTTTTTTCCCATTTGACAACCTGTTCAGTTGTTTCAAAGACCAAACCTGACAGAGCTGAAAAAAAAAAAAAAATTAAGATGTGACTAAATCTATACATAGAGGAAGTTCTATTGACAATTGGCGCCTGCTCCTAATTTTGATTTTTTCTCTCTTGCTCTGCCCCTTTAGCGTAATTTTTCATGCTGACTGTTCTACCCACATTTAATTGATGGATGTTCCCATGTGTTTTTCATTGTAGTCTGACTACCAAATGAGTAACCAGTGTTATTATTTTAAAATCTGCATTGACAAGCTGTGTTTTTGTAGCCTGTCCAACAATTTAAATGTCTGCTGTTTACAGCTTGGCTCCTGGAGGATCACCTTTGGTACCTCTCATCCTCGGTGGGATGAGCCTCACAAAACGCTGTTTCAATATCTTACCTTCCATCGTGAGCATGTTTTATCAGCCACAGGGAGCTGGGGAACCATTTGAGGAGCAGGTCAGCTGTAAATGGCACACGGGCGTCACGTGGCTGCCGAGGGGCCACCGCGCCAAGCCACGGCCCCTGTGTCACTCCCTGGGCCTCCTGCCCAAACCAGCCAGAAATGCGCTTGCCATTTGTCACTGCAGTGCCTGCTCTGCCCTGAGCTCCACGTGCCAGGCACCCCCCGACACATGACCTCCCGTGGTGACAAGGGACACCTGAGACGCCTCTTTCGGGCTGCTCTGGCTGTATTTTTCACTCTGGTTTTCTGGGGAAGGGAAAGGTGAATGAATGAACTCATCTCCCTCTTCTTCCTCCCACAACTTTTAAACTGTGGACTGAGTTTCAGTAATGCTGGGAAAGAAATGTCTTAGGCCTTCCCCGTTTAAATTTGGATATTGGTGGGGGTTTGAATATTTTGCTTTGAGGCAATTGGTGGCTCAATTACTTCACTCCATGTTAACATGATGCCAGATTTATTGTTTATTTTCTATGCTTCAGTTAACTTCCAGGAATAAATTTCTTTTCATCTTGGTCCTATGAGATATCCATATAGATTATTAATTTTATGTAATTTAATTTATCTAGGTTATATTTTAACCTCTTCTAGAGTCAATTTGTTTGCCAGGAGGTTACAATATAATGATTAAATAACCTTCCTGGCTTTACCTCCAGTTAATTTCTTTTCTCACTTCTCTTAATATATTATTTTAAAGCTGTGTCCTGGGGCTTCTTCTCCTTGACTCAGCCTCTTGTGCCGTCTATGTGCTCTGCTTTTTGGACATGGGATAATCAGGAATATGGTAGGAAATTTGTCTGCTTCTGCTTTGGAATCTAGTCATTAGATCCATAATTAAATAAATAGATTTGGTGTTATGATAAATGAATACCTCATGTAGATGTCAATGTGACGTGCACAGAGTTCTTTACCCGAGCTGTGTCCGTGTTTTCTTTCAGCACTTGCAAACTTTGTAAACAAAGAGAAAACTGGAGGAGTTGTCAAGGCCATCGCTGGGAAACAGGCTGAGTTTGTGTCTGAGACCTCCGAGGCCAACATCATGGTGAAGTGGTACAAAGATGGGAAGGAAATCACAGCCAGCAAGAAATTCACCATGGAAGACAAAGGGAAACTGCACAAGCTTGTGGCTTTGGCTGTGACGAAAGAAGATGAAGGAACTTACACCTGCAAAGTCGGGGATGACACTCTTACCTTTGATTTAAAAGTCTCAGGTAAGTTTGTGCTGCAAGTATGGGATCAGAGACTGTGCAAGAAACGCAGGATTTTGTTCTTTAGAATTTTCCTGCCTTATAAATTGACAGATATTTTTGGGCCAAGGTTGCTCAACACTTTCAGAGATTCTGACCCTTCCTTTGAGATTCTGACCATTGTTGTGATCCTGATGCAAACCCAGAGCATGGGCAGATAATGTAATGATGCTGTGATTGATTTGAGTCAGCTCAAGATTTTTCTGGGGTTGGAGCACAAACCCCAAACATGATGCTGGCTGAGCAGCTGGCAGCCACATCTGGCCTTTGATCTTTTAGCTCAGCATGTTCATCTTTTTAGGACCACCTTGCTCAGGGGTTCAAAGTCTTGCTGTGACAGCCATGTCCCCTCCTTTGAGAAGTTCAGCTCCCGATGTTGAGAGTTAACCATCTCCTGCTGTTCCCAAAGGACACTGTGGTCTCAGAGATCACTCCCTGTGGTGCTGTGAGCCACTCCATCAGTCCGTGTCACGTGCCCATCACACAAAGCACGTGGTTGTCAGGTCAAGCCCAGAAGAGAAATGCTTGTCACCACTGCATTCCAGCCCAGGATGGAGCCAGAGTATAAAATGACACAAGGATTCATCTGTGAAACTCAATATCTGTGAAATTCAGCTGATTCCACTTGCATGTTTGTGGGAACTTTTCTTCTAAATGGGGTTTTCTGGCTCGTGCCTGGACTCTAATTTTTAACCTGGTCCCAAATTTAAGATTGAAACTCTCCTGAAAGCTTCTTCTGGCACGTCTGCAGTACAGTGCAATTAAAGAGAAGTCACCACAGAGTGCTTGTGACCTGTAATGGAATATTCAGGTTGTCCTGATGCTGTCCATGAGCTAACTAAAGACTCAGCAAAGCTGATTAATTTAGGACAGCTCTTGTCTTGAGGGATTCCTGCAGTATTTAGTGAGCTGGAGGGAGTGCTTCCAGCTTCCAGCCAGTGTTTACTCAGTTATTCACTCTGCATCTCACCTCCAGCTCTCTTCTGAGAATCCAACGTTGTGCAATTTCTCTTGGAGTGTAATTTCCAGTCCCTGACTTTACCCATTGAAAAACTGGTCTGAAAGAGCCAGCCAGTCTCTGCCCAGACTGACCCCTCAAAAGGCAGTTTGTGCAGTCTGATTTATATGTCTGATTAGAGCTGTCTCAGATGGATTTTAGGAGTGTTCTGGTTGTGCCTTTGTCTGAGCATCAGGTACAGAGGATTGCCTGAGCTTGGTATAAAATTTTGCTGGCCATGGGCAGGTTGGGTGAACCTCACCTGTGGCTCCTGAGACAAAGCATCACATGACTGAGGCAAAGAAAACTGGTGTCTGCTAAATCATAGAACCGCAGAGAGGTTTGGGTTGGAAGGGACACTAAAGATCATTCTGTTCCACCCCCTGTCAAGGGCAGGGACACCTTCCACTATCCCAGGCTGCTCCAAGCCCTGTCCAACCTGGCCTTGGACACTTCCAGGGATCCAGGGGCAGCCACAGCTTCTCTGGGCACCCTGTGCCAGAGCATTCCCACCCTCAAGGCAAGAGTTTATTCTTAATATCGCTTTTAACCCTGCCCTCTGGCAGTGTGAAGCCATTATCCCTTGTCCCATCCCCACAAACCTTTTGGTGAACAGGGATTGAGTAACAACTTGCTAACAACACCTTAGCCAGGGCAGCTTCCTCCTTGTTTCATGTGTCACCATAAAAATTTTCCAGAGCGCTGAGAAGCAGCACTGCACAGTCTGGGGGTGGTCTCAGGGCAGGGAATCAATCTGCCTTGAGGGTAATGGGACACCCCAATAACCCTGAACAGCAGGATTCTGGAGTCAGCTGATTGTTGAACAATAAGTGAGTCCTAACGAGTGCAATTTTTAATTAAATACTTGCCTGGCACAGCAATTGTCCTTGGGGTGCTCAGTGACTGAAAGCAACAGCTGCTGCTCAAAGAAATGCAATACTGGGCTGAGGCTGGCTCCGAGTGACAGCCCTCAGCCTGCTCCTCAGGCCAGGGCTGCCCTGATGGAACGAAGGCTCTGAAATACCTGACATGCCCATCAAATCCTGCTCCTTAGCTTAGGGACAGGCTGTGTTGGGGAGGTTTGCTAGCATTTTACACCAAGATCTCTCTTCCCTACGTTGCCTTCCCTTTTACCTCTACAAAGACACTTGCAAAGAGTGTTAATTGATAAAAATGTTGTGTTATTGCTGCTTATATGACAAATACCCTGTGTTTACACAGACCATGTCTGTGCTGTCAGCAGGGTTTGAGCTGAGCTATGCATGCAGGAACCTCAGCTGAGTTGTGCGAGCAGTTCTGAGTTCTCTGCTGGGAAGATCAGTTTCAGCCAAAATATGTCAGATTATTGACTCCCATATTCATAGAAACAAGGAATTGTTTGGGTCGAAATGGGCCTTAAATGCCATCTCCTTCCAACCCCCTGCCATGGTCAGGGATGCCTTCCACTAGACCAGGTTGCTCAGAGCTTTTTCCTAACTTGAGGTTGGAGAGTATTTTATAAATGAGATCCTCCCATGGAGAAGAATTAGTCCAGTAGGACTATGGACAAGGAGCTGCAGGAACGGGCCCAGAAACATTTTAAAAAGGCTCCTCATCACCTCCAACTAGATTTTCTGAGGCTTCCCAGGTATTTTTGAAGCTGTTTCTGCTCTCAGACATCAACACGGATACCCCAGAGCCTGCTAGACATAGGAATCAAGGAGTGGTAAAGGAAGTGTGAGCAACTTGAGGGCGTCTCAGCTTGATTTAAAACATCCAGGAGGATGTAGGGCAGATGAAGGGGATTTCAGTGCAATTGAGAGCAATTATCTGACGATCAGAGGGGTTTGCACCATCTGTCAGAGAGGCATTAACTGTGTGTGACAATGGAATGACAATCAATAATCCTAACTTTGTGCAAGACAAACCTGCACCAAGGCATGAACTTGTTTTCTCTTCTGCACTCCAGATGAAGCTGTTACTTTTGTCAACAAGCCCAAAACGGCTCCAGAGGTGTCAGTCAGTCCTTCTGAAAGCCTGGAGCTGGTGTGTGAGGTGTCAGCTGCAGGCGGGGCCGTGGTGTGGAGGAAGGATCAGGCTGAGGTGAAGCAGGACCAGAGGACAACAATTGTCTGCCAGGGGACACAACGCAAGCTCATCATCAAAAAGGTGACACAGCAAGACCAAGGCAGCTACACCTGTGAAACGAAGGACGACAGAACAACATTCCAAGTCAAAGTCAGAGGTGAGGAAATGCCAGGAATTCCAAAGGCAGAGGCGAATTCCATTTTGAGTGGTGTCTTGCATCCAGAGGATCATCTCACAGTCTCAGCCATTGTAATCGATTTTTTTGGGGGCAGCTCTCTTAACAATATTAACACGGTTCTGCATCCATGACGGGACCACCACCACCAAAAAAAAAAAAAAAAAAAAAAGGAAAGGATGGAAACTCCTTCTCCTCTCACAATTAGTTGGTGCATCCGCAGAAAAACTCCCACAGGAAAAATAGTGTGGGGCCATAGCAGGGATAAAGGGGAGTGGGAAGGTGTTTGAAGAGCACTGATTAGATGAGAATAGGTTATTGTTTAAATGTTGGATGGGGCTTGGAGCAACGCAGTCTAGTGGAAAGTGTCCCTGCCCATGGCAGGTGGGTTGGAGTGTCATGACCTTTCAGGTCCCTTCTAACAAACCATTCCATGATTCCGTGATTAGATGGAGAACAATGGAATTGTCCTAAATAGGCAGAAGAAGAGCAATGGTTCCTGGACATTAGGGTACAGGTGCTGTTCCCTTCTGATTCACTGGAATCTTGGAGAGATGTAGGGAGAGGAAAAGAGAGAAGAGGGAGAAGGGTTCAGGCAATGCGAGTTGGTGCTCCAAGTCCTACATTTAAATCTGTCCTAAAACTGTGAGATTTTAACATTACCCTAGATTTCCCATAAAATTCCCGTTCTTATTCACCGCTTATCCAGGCAGAGATGAAGGTGCTTTCTTGCAGTAATGGCCCATCATGATTTATTACCTCTCGGGGCGAGTACAGTGAAATAGGTGGAACATGATTAAACACCAGAGACAATGACCGCAAAGAGCTGCTTGTGACTCTTGGGGTTTCCTTACAGAGACAGAAGTTGTGTTTACAAACAAGGAGAAGGTGCAGAAAGAGGTGAAGGCTGCACTGTCAGAAAATGCCACGCTGAGCTGTGAGGTGGCCCAGGAGAAGACAGAGGTGAAGTGGTACAAGGATGGGAAACTCATCACCTCCAGCAAGAAGTTCAAGGTGGAGTCTGAGGGCAAATCGCGTCGTCTGGTGGTGGGCCAGTTGGAGAAGAAAGATGCAGGGGAGTACACCTGCGAGGCTGCTGGCCAAAAACTCACCTTCAGGATCAATGTCACAGGTGGGAGAAAATTGTTTATCCCAGCTTTCCTATTTCTAAAATAGTTAGAAAGATTAGTGTTATTATATATATTCTATGTAAAACATTAGAATACCTTTAAGACATGGAACTCAATCCTTGAAAAAATTTAGGGGCTGCCCATCCATGTAGGGACAGGGCCATGAAAAGGAAAGCACTGATTGCACCTCTCCATCCCCATGTGTTGATGAAATCAAAACAGCTCTGCAATGCAGCTGATTTTCAGTGAATTTCAAAGGATTGTCATGATGAAGAGCTATAGGAAATCTGCCCAGTGTCTTCACTCAGCAAAATAAAACAGACAAAATCTCACCAAAAATGCAGCAGGAACAGTGCTACTAATACTCTGAATTTCTGTCTCTTTCCAGAGCCAGAAGTTGTGTTTACAAACAAGGAGAAGGTGCAGAAAGAGGTGAAGGCTGCAGTGTCAGAAAATGCCACGCTGAGCTGCGAGGTGGCCCAGGAGAAAACAGAGGTGAAGTGGTACAAGGATGGGAAACTCATCACCTCCAGCAAGAAGTTCAAGGTGGAGTCTGAGGGCAAATCGCGTCGTCTGGTGGTGGGCCAGGTGGAGAAGAAAGATGCAGGGGAGTACACCTGCGAGGCTGCTGGCCAAAAACTCACCTTCAGGATCAATGTCACAGGTGGGAGATTGTTCTATCTCATCACAGAAAGGCCCCTTACCACCAAAAAATATAGCTCTAGTGTCTGTGCAGCCTAAAGCTTCATTGAGTAGCGATGGAAATCAACCACCCATCCTCTGTCACACTGATGCTGGCAGCTGGACAGCTTCATCCATGGGATGAATCCTCCTCACTGCCCCTTGGTCTTTTCTAATTTCCCAGTAATGAAAAGATAGGCAAGTCTCCATTCCGTTGTCATTTATAGGGATAAATGTAAGGTTGTCTTCCTGGTATATTGGAAAAATGAGTCCAGTAAAAGTAGGAAAAGAGGTTTCCTAGAATGAGCAAGGCTTCCATATGGGTCCTAATGGCAAATGAGATTTGGTATTTATTTGTCCATTACATAATGGACCAAAGCAATGGATTTCTTGTAGAGATGGGAATAAGCTAAAATCCTGAGGCACCGGATCATTTTCCTCAGAAATGGCTGATGTGTTGTCCTCAGGCATGACAAAGCTCATGTGCTGTCTGGGCATTAAAAAATGCCAGAGACAGGGAAGTTGTCATGTTTTTTATTTGGGTTTGACCACTTTGGACAACATCAATGTATGTGTGATTTTAAAATCACTTCCCCCACTCCACAGAAGCAGAGGATGCATTTATCAACAAGGAGAAGGTGCAGAAAGAGGTGAAGGTTGCAGTTTCAGAAAATGCCACGCTGAGCTGCGAGGTGGCCCAGGAGAAAACGGAGGTGAAGTGGTACAAGGATGGGAAACTCATCACCTCCAGCAAGAAGTTCAAGGTGGAGTCTGAGGGCAAATCGCGTTGTCTGGTGGTGGGCCAGGTGGAGAAGAAAGATGCAGGGGAGTACACCTGTGAGGCTGCTGGCCAAAAACTCACCTTCAGGATCAATGTCACAGGTGGGAGACAGATTTTTTGTTGCATTTCATTGGCTTTTCTTTGCATCTGGGTGTTTCCCCCCATTCTCTCTGACGCAATATTAAAAATGTTGTTAAAGTACTTTCCGATGCTGGTCTGAGCTGCCGTTTCAGTGAGTGGACAGATCTGGAGTTGACCTGTAGATATCCTGATGTCAGCTCATCACCTCCCTGTATGTCTCCTTCAGCTGTGGAAGTGAACAAGACTTCTCAACAGCAAGCACTCTGTTAAAAAAAATCTCTTCAGTGTGATCACCGGTGCTGGTATTCCTCCTCCCATTACGGGTATTCTTCCATGAAAATCACTGTTTTCCTTCCTCTTTTTTGCAAGCGATAGGGCAAGAGTGAATGGTCTCAAGTTCTACCAGAGGTTTAGGTTGGATATCAGAAAGAAATTATTAACCAAAAAGGTTGCCAGGTATTGGAACAGGCTGCCCAGGGTAGTGGTGGAGTCCCCATCCCTGGAAGGGTTTAAAAGCTGTGCAGATGTGACACTTGGGGACGTGGTCAGTAACGGGAAGCAGTTGGACTCAATGATCTTCAAAGTTTTTTCCAGCCTAAATGATTCTGTGATTTCTTTGGTCTCAGTATATTTTACAAGATATCTGTTGAGTTTTACCTCAGGCTCCAGACAGCTCAAGGACACCAGCTTCATTCTGAATGGTCATTGCTGAATTGGATGTTATGGAAGGGTTTGGTTGTTTGTTTTATTGTTCATGTCATTCCACTGTCCTTACAGCCAAATCATTCTTTTTTTTAATCTTAAAATATTGTCTCATATGCCGAGATGATCAGAACAGGGAAGCAATTTTCACCTCCATTTTCTTATAGCACCAAAGAGAGTTTTGGCATTTTATCGGCTGTGTAGAGGAGTAACTGTGTTGGGAATCTATTGACTCAGCTCTATGTGGGGTACCCAGGCTGTGAGCTGGAGCATTCTGGTTCTTTTTCATTCTTTGTGTAGCTCATTCTTTGGCTGAGAGAGCTGCCACCTTCAGAGGAGGATGGGTAAGGAAGGATAAGTCAGGATAGATCTGAGAGGTGTCATCCTAAGAAAATCCAGTGTGGACGTTGATAGACCATCATGAAAATACAGAGTAATTTGAGTTGGAAGGGACCTTAAATACCACCTCATTCCCACCCCCTGCTGTGGGCAGGACACCTCCCACCGTCCCAGGTTGCTCCAAGCCCCATCCAACCTGGCCTGGAACATTTCTTGGGATGGGGCAGCCACAGCTTCTCTGGGCAAAGATGTTACAAACCAAATTCATTGTTCGTTACTGCAGAGGTGTAGTCAGAAAACAGAAATTTAGCAGTTTACATGTGAATTTCTCTCTCTGTGGGAGCGGTCTGCCTCAGAAAGCAGAAGTTTCCAGCTCTCTTTCCAGCGGGGTGACCTCATGGTGGCACAGGGTAATGTGACCCCTTGCCCTGTGCCGTCAGCCTGCCTTAGCTACCGTTGCTGTATTTCTCATGGGAACAACTGTAACGCAACGTGCAAGTCCAGCACTGGCTGGAAAATGATCCAGTGTGAAAGCCAGGAGGGATTATGCGTACTCGGAGTGGTTGGCTCTTCTGCAGCAGGAATCCTTCTCTCACTAGTTTATCCCAAAGTGCAGCGGACTTCTGGGTCTTAATTTATCCTGGTGCCATTGCACTTGGAAAGATTTTCAGGGTTCCTGTACTCCACTGGTAGCACAAAGCCTTCCCTGTTTAAGGACAGGTTGAAGGTTAGATGCTCAGTGTTGGGTTTTGGGATGCCTCTGTAGTTTTTGGCTTGATATAAAAAAAATACCAGCTGCTGCACACCTTGAGACTGAGTTGGACACGCAGAAAAAGAACTGAGTCTGAAATCTCAGTATTTCAGGATTCAGAGTGTGCAGTGAAATCCATATTTTAAATCAGTGAAAGTTCCATGTCCTGAAAATATTTTTCCTCATTTGCACTGAGACTTCAATAACCAGTTTAATTTAAGGTTGGAAGTGTCATCTGCACTGCATGCTTGCTTAAATTTAAAATAAGTTTCTAAGAGAAATTATCAACAGGTGTAAATAACTTTGGAAGCTGATTAAAAGTTTTAGTCACACTTCTTATCAGTATAAAAATGGTTTATATGAAAGGTCAAGAATGAAAAGGAGAGTGAGATGAATCTGGAATATTCCTGCCCTGCTAACCTGACTTTAAATACAGTTGTCATCAACACAGACTCATTGAATACCTATTGAATACATTCTGCATATTCACACTCAAAGTTTCAAATAGGAGTTTAAATATTTATATTTTTGCAATCAGTTTTGAATGCGAAGCTTGGTGTGTTACAAGCTCTTTCAGATGTCAGAGTGCAGCTGACAAGTCCTTTGAGGAGCTTTGCATCACCCAGCATAGACCACGTGCCTCCTAAATGACAACGACATCTCCTCACACCCCTTCCACAGCCAACATAAACAGAGGAGCTCAAATTCTGAGCCCCTAAGCTGGACTCCTGATCCGTGTTGCTCCCTGCAGGACATCTCTCTTTCCATGGACTGTGCAATATTCATAGCAAGGCTGTGATGTGGCCCAGGACCATGTGTGGTGCCACTGTCGGCAGTGGAGGAACTCGACCTGAGCTCACCCCTCCTCCTCACCCTCCCAGGCGGCTGCTGCCACTCAGAGCACAGACGTGATGGAGGCAGGAGGAAGTCATCCAGGAGGAGTCAGGGATGGCCCCAGGATGCGGCAAGGAGTGACTGGGAAGAGGAAGGCAGTAGCACAGGGGTGGAAGTGGCTCAGGGATCCCCAAGAGTCTCCCAGGTCACAGAATCACTGAGGTTGGAAAAGTCCTCCCAGACCATCGAGTTCCGGCTGTGCTCAACCTTGTCACCCTGCCCAGAGCACTGAGTGCCATGTCTAGGTGTTCCTTGGACACCTCCAGGGATGGGGACTCCAAACCTCCCTGGGCAGCTCCTTCCAGTGCCTGACCACCCTTTCCATGGAGGAATTCCTCCTGATGTCCAACCCGAGCATCCCCTGGCACAGCTTGAGGCTGTTTCCTCTCATCCTGTCTCTTGTTCTCTGGGAGCAGAGCCTGACTCCCCCATGGCTGCACCCTACTGTCAGGAGGCCAGTTTGCTGGAGAATGACAGATTTTTTAGGAAATGAAAATACACTTCAAATTTTATAATTTTATCTGATAGCTTTATGTGTAATGCTTGTCAAGTACTTTTCTGTGTTGAGAATTGTGTCTTTGTCCTCTCTTTAGGCCTGGGTTACAAGGTATTTTCTGAGCAACACCCAATTTTGATCTAAAATACCTGGTAAAATCCTCTAAATAGTGTGATAGTGGAGGTGGCAGCTCACCATTGTGCTATATTTATCTTGTTCCAAATATAGGGAGTAGAAAAATAAAGACAGAAGAGAGAAATTTTTCTTTGTATTAATTGTAAGAAATTTGCAATTTGGGTGGTTGAGCTGCTCATGAGGACAAGTGAGAGAGGGATGATTATTACATGGAATATATTGTGAGGGTACATTGCTTTATTTATGAGCTAAATAGAACTGCATAACAGTGTTACTCACAAGAGTTTAATATTGAATTCTTTATGTTGGAAAAGACCTTTGAGATCATCTTGTCCAATAGCAAAACCAGCGCTGCCAAGTCCAAGAATCCTGGAGAGCTTCTACAACTCATACAAGTAAGAACTTCTTGACACAAGGTATTTATACCTTATATATTTTCCCCCTTATGTTTCCCTGTTTCAGAGGCAGAAGATGCCTTTGTCCACAAGGAGAAGGTGCAGAAAGAGGTGAAGGCTGCTCTGTCAGAAAATGCCACGCTGAGCTGCGAGGTGGCCCAGGAGAAAACGGAGGTGAAGTGGTACAAGGATGGGAAACTCATCACCTCCAGCAAGAAGTTCAAGGTGGAGTCTGAGGGCAAATCGCGTCGTCTGGTGGTGGGCCAGGTGGAGAAGAAAGATGCAGGGGAGTACACCTGCGAGGCTGCTGGCCAAAAACTCACCTTCAGGATCGATGTCCCAGGTGGGAGAAAATTGTTTATCCCAGCTTTCCTATTTCTAAAATAGTTAGAAAGATTAGTGTTATTATATATATTCTATGTAAAACATTAGAATAACTTTAAGACATGGAACTCAATCCTTGAAAACCTTTAGGGGCTGCCCATCCATGTAGGAACAGGGCCATGAAAAGGAAAGCATTGATTGCACCTCTCCATCCCCATGTGTTGATGAAATCAAAACAGCTCTGCAATGTAGCTGATTTTCAGTGAATTTCAAAGTATTGTCATGATAAAGAGCTATAGGAAATCTGCCCAGTGTCTTCACTCAGCAAAATAAAACAGACAAAATCTCACCAAAAATGCAGCAGGAACAGTGCTACTAATACTCTGAATTTCTGTCTCTTTCCAGAGCCAGAAGTTGTGTTTACAAACAAGGAGAAGGTGCAGAAAGAGGTGAAGGCTGCAGTGTCAGAAAATGCCACGCTGAGCTGTGAGGTGGCCCAGGAGAAAATGGAGGTGAAGTGGTACAAGGATGGGAAACTCATCACCTCCAGCAAGAAGTTCAAGGTGGAGTCTGAGGGCAAATCGCGTCGTCTGGTGGTGGGCCAGGTGGAGAAGAAAGATGCAGGGGAGTACACCTGCGAGGCTGCTGGCCAAAAACTCACCTTCAAGGTCGATGTCCCAGGTAGGAGAAGATTTCTTTGGCCCATCAGTCTTATTTCTAGAATCTTTAGAAAAATTAACACTTTTTAAAAAGTCTCGTTCGCGTTACATTTCAGTTTTTTGGAGTATGTCATTGGCGTGGCCTAGGATGGGTACAAATTCAAGGCCAGTCTTCTTTGTATATTCTTTGTAAAACATTTAAAGTCCTTAAAACCGGGGGCTGAATCCTGGAAAATTTTGGAAGCTACAGCTCACTGGAGGGAAAGGGTTGTAAAAAAGAAGGTACTGATTCTGCTTCTCCTTCCTTCTGCCTTGGTGCAACGAGAACAAATCTGCACCACAGCTCGTTCCCACTGCTCTCAGTTCTCACCACTCAGGGTGATGGTGGAGAGCCTGCCCAATGTCCATATTCCTTTTCTTTCCCTTGGAAGTGCTCATTTCAGCCTGAAGGGAGTCATGGAAGTAGGATTTGATAAATGTTAAGGTCTTTAAGGTGTCAAGAATATGTCAAGTAAGGAAAGAAGGTGTCATGGAGGCTCATTCCAGTTGCATTTCCTTACTGGGGCTGTCGAGAGGTAGAATGGATTCAGCTTCCCAACTCCCTCACAGCTTCCCAATCCATTTGCAAGTGGTGTGGCTGATGTGTCTTCTGGAGAAACAAGGGGATTTCATCATTTGGATGTGAGATGAGCTGAGCTTTTCCCAAGGTTGCACTGAGAACCGTTAACAGGGTCCTGGACATGCCATTATTGGTCTAGCACCTTTCTCATTTAACAAAATGATCTAAGAAGGAGCAGAAGCAGCTGCTCAGAATCAAAAAAAATAAATTTTATGGGACTATAATGCTGCACAGAACAGCTCCTTCCTCTAAAAATTTGATAGTTTGCAATTAACTTCAACCAAAACTTGTTTTGCCTTGACTGAGTCCTGCCACATAATATTTTTTTCAAACATAGAGAGATTACTGTTGTTAAAAAACCCAAAGCAGGCAAAAACCCACCACAAAACTCCCACTATAAGTCCTTTACCTGTTCTTCTGAAAGACTTAGGTATGGACTGTCATGTCAGAAGGTTTTTTTCCCAGTGCTACCTGTAAGTCACCTTAAGGGGATTGAGCAACCTCGTATTTTGGAGAAACTCTGAATTTCTGTCTCTTTCCAGAGCCAGAAGTTGTGTTTACAAACAACGAGAAGGTGCAGAAAGAGGTGAAGGCTGCTCTGTCAGAAAATGCCACGCTGAGCTGCGAGGTGGCCCAGGAGAAAACGGAGGTGAAGTGGTACAAGGACGGGAAACTCATCACCTCCAGCAAGAAGTTCAAGGTGGAGTCTGAGGGCAAATCGCGTCATCTGGTGGTGGGCCAGGTGGAGAAGAAAGATGCAGGGGAGTACACCTGCGAGGCTGCTGGCCAAAAACTCACCTTCAGGATCGATGTCACAGGTGGGAGAAGGTTCTCTGTCAGGATTCAGTAGAGGCCAGTAAAGCAATAATTGAAATAACCATTCCACCATGACTCAGTTGCAATACTCTGGGTTTTGTTGCAGCCTGGAGGGTTCAACTGATTTTCTGTACTTGGTTGCCTGGATTTGTAGGAATGGGAATATTTGGCTTTAGCATGGTACAGGGTCTGTCTCATTCTTAGTGGGTCTAATAGTTGCCGATATAAATATAGTAGAAATAAATAATGCTCAGATCCCTTTCATTCCTGCGGTCCCAAGGGGTGATTCTTGTACACTGAACTTCTTGAAAGGAAAAAGCCATTATTGAATCCCTTCCTTGTTAGTCTTGCAATCCCATTTAGGAAGACTTAGAGGCTGGAATTCGTTTTGTCATTTGCAGTATTGGCAGCAGTACATATCAAGATGGGTTATAAACATAATTTTTTCTGAATTTGGGCTGTTGTGTGATTGCTATCTCAGTGGTTTGAGATGTCGTGCTATTCCTGCCAGGTGCTAAATGCCCCTTTGTTGTGAAATATTCCAAGAAGTTGCTTTATTGTGTCTGAGATCTTAAGTAAAAGGAATTTGGGAGCTTTTAGTGATATGCAGGACAGATGTTCTTTGGGAAAGTTTGGATGAAATACATTTTTTCCTGGTGACTTGCAACCCTAGGGTTGATGTCAAGGTTCCTCTTGGTCCTTTCCACTCCTAGGCTCTTAGTTCCCAATTTTCTGAGTGGCAGCTCCATCCCACAGAAGGGTAGGAACTGCAGTTGGTTTTGTGACTAGTGACAACTTAAATATTTTCCAAATCTCTCCACAGAAATCTGTAAGATTAATCTCATTTTAACCCCTCCAAAATTATTTTCTTCTTTTTCTGTGCTCAGAGCCCAAACCTGCTTTTATAAACCAAGAAAAGGTCCAGAAGGAGGTGAAGGCTGTCCTGACAGAAAGTGCCACCCTCATGTGTGAGGTAGCACAGGATGCAACTGAAGTGAAGTGGTACAAGGACGGAAAACTGCTCGTTTCCTCTCGGAAATTCAAAATAGAGACTGTGGGCAAATCCCGGCGCCTGGTGGTAGAGCAGCTGGAGAAGAAGGATGCTGGGGAATACATCTGTGAGGCTGCAGGCCAGAAGCTGACCTTCAAACTGGAAGCAACTGGTGAGTGCTCACTTTGTGGTGTGAAGAACCGGTCCCTGTGGCTCAGAGGAAAACTGGATATTCCCGACACAGCAGCAGTGGTGCCACCACTCTCTCCCTTGAAGCAACACCAGAGAGCAACATGACACATTGGTTCTTAATCTAGCAGTGTGGAGGTGGGAAATTTAGGGTTTTTCGGGGGGTCTGGAAATGCTACATGGCTTTTTGCTTACCTCTTTCACACACCACGTCACCCAACCTCTTTCAGTGGTGGGGAGCTGAAAGCAGAAGTGGGAAGCGTGCAGAGCAGCAGTGGAGAGATGGAGAAAAGTGACTCAGAAAACCTGGTCTGCTGCTTGTGTGTGCCCCAAAATTGCCTGATTTGGGGTTGGCAAGGGGCTGTAGAGGATAGAAAGGAGGCCAAGAAGAAGGAACTGAAATCACAGACTGGTTTGGGTTGGAAGGAACTTTAAAGATTGAGTTCCAGCCTTCCTGCCAGTGAAGCAAATAGAAAACAGGCCATAAATTCAGTCTATTAATGTTTCCAATTAATTTTATCTAAAATCCTAAAAATGGAAGGGGAAAGAAAATTATATAGGCAGTTTTACTTCTAAGAAACAAGCTTTTTTTAGCAGCAGATGAAATATAAATATTTGCCTCTTTCCTCTGCTTTTCTTTTCCTCTGCTTTTCTTTTCCTCTGCTTTTCTTTTCCTCTGCTTTTCTTTTCCTCTGCTTCTTTTCTAAGCAGAAGAACTGGGTTTCCTGAGAGACCATTTTCTTTCTTCCCACTCAGGAAAAGATTATACCAGCCACAAATTCAGCCATATTCCTGGGATTACTACAGGTTATGGATGAGTTGGTGGTGTGAGTCCTGAAGAGAGAGCAATGTAAACCTGCTGTGTCAAGGGTTTGGGCGTAAAATTATAAATTTTCCTGGTTTATTGTCCTTTCTAGAACCAGAGGCTAAATTTGAAAATAAAGTTGTCCAGAAAGAGCCTCTCATTGTTCAAGAACACGAAAGCATCACACTGACAACCTCAGTCACGCCTGAAACGGCTGCGGTGAGGTGGTTCAAGGATGGCACAGAAATCAAAGCGAGCAAGAAATGTGTGATCAAGAGCGAGGGGGCGTCCAGGACACTGACGGTGAACGCGGCCGAGAGCACAGACTCTGCCCTCTACACCTGCCAGACAAAGGACGACAAGCAGGAATTCAGGGTCCAGGTGAAAGGTGAGCAGTGCCCAGGTCGTGTCCCAACCCAGCAGCTGCACTTCTTCATGGTGGGATGGAGATAAAATCCAAGCTCTTCTGAAAATCATTCCGACCTCAAGGCTTGTTGCACCTTCTCTGGATGCCCCACCATGGGCCAGCAAGGTTTTCCAGCTTCCAAATTTCCAGTTTTTGTCTTTTGCTGGCCATTCTGGAGCACGGAAGCCTACTTCTGGTGTTTGCTCCCCTCCTGTTTCTGCATCCTCCTGTAGAATGACAGGGATCTGAAAGTATCTTGTCAAAGGAATCTGCCTGAACTTCCACATTTATGGTCAGATTTTGTCTCCCCTGAGACCCAAATATTTAGGACCATTTTATTTATTTATTGAATTATTTATTTATTTCCAGAGTTGGTCAGAACCAGTTCCTTAAAACAGGTTTCTTCTCTTTTCCTCCCTCACGATTTCCTTTTCTCCATCTCTCAGAAATCCCAGTGAAGTTTGCCAAGAAGCTGGAGGCTGTGAAAGCAGAGATTGGTGGCAGCGTGTCCCTGAGCTGTGAGCTGAGCCACGCCAAAGGGAAGGTGACGTGGAGCAGGAATGGCGTGGAGATCAAGCCCAGCAAGCGTTTCCAGATCCGTGAGGAGGGAATCAAACGAACCCTGACGATAACGGGGATCCGGGCTGAGGACGAGGGAGAATATTCCTGCGAGTCCAGGGATGACAAGAGCAGCGTCACCATCGTCCCCAAACGTATGTCTCTAATGGTGATAGTGTGGAGGGATCCCTGGGTTTTGTCCTCAGCTGCTGCAACCCTGCAAACTGAGTTTGTTCATGTGTCTGGGCTGACTCCTGGCTTGGGAACAAAATACAGAACTCCCCCCTCACTGTCAGTGGAACCTCTATTTGTGAAAAACATGATGATTGTGAGACCTGTTGGGCTCAGGTCTCTTAATATTGACTTCATATTGCAATTGAGAATGGAATTCAATTTCCCAAATAAAAGATGGGCTTTTTCTTTTTCCCCCTCTTTTTTTGCTTCTCTTTGTACACAAAATCTGCTCAGACATGGGAAATATGATGATTCACTATTGTGATCACTTAGTGTAAGCAATCAAACTGATGCTTCCAGTAAAGTCATGGAAGCTTTTGGCTGTTTGAAGGTGCTCATGCCATGCCTCAAGGATATGCTCCTGAATGTTTTACTCCTATCCACCAGCTCCCAGAGTGGTGAAATTCGTCACAAGTCTCAACAGCGTGGTGTCCGAGGAAGGAAAAGAGGCCGTGTTCAAGTGCACCGTTTCCCCCAGTGATGCTGTGGTCACCTGGCTCAGGAATGGGGCCAGGATTGAAGCCAGCAAGAAATACGTGATCTCTCAGAAGGACACCAACCACAGCCTCACCATCACTGACCTCACCCTGGAAGATGCAGCTGAAATCACTGCCAGTGCTGAGGGCGTGGAAAGCACAGCCAACCTCAGAGTCCGAGGTAAGAGGACTTTGACAGGCTGGAAATGGCACCCTGCCCAAGCCAGGGGCTTGGGATTAGATGATCTTTAAGGTCCTTTCCAACTCATGCCATTCTATGATGATGATTCTATGTTGTTGTTTTATGTGGCTTTCCCTCTAATTATGTTAGCAGCAGGGAATTTCTGCTTTTGCATCATTAAGTAGGGATGCCCAGAACGTTTTGGGTTTGGAGATACATGAGCCACTGGTTTAATATTCTTTCAAACCTGTTTTCTGGATCTTCCACATTCCTAATATTCTCTCTCCTGCAGAGGCCTCAATCTCCTTCAAGAAGAAGCTGGAGCCCAAAACGGTTGAAGAGAGGGAGACAGTGACCTTGGAGGTAGAGCTGACCAAGCCTGCCGAGGTGAAGTGGATGAGGAACAGCATCGTGCTGAAGCCCAGTGACAAAATAGAGATCAAAGCTGAGGGAACAAAGCACACCTTGGTGGTCAAGGACATCTCCTTCGCAGACCGGGGCTTCTACTGCTGCGAGAGCCCCGATGACAAGACCCAAGCCAAGATCAACGTGGAAAGTGAGTTCAGTGAGCTTCAGTTCTAAAAATACCCCATGCAGGGTTTGGAGCTGGATTCTGGTCTCTGCATGACCATGGGGAGATAACAGGGACAAAACCATGGGCTTGGCCACCAGTCAAATGACCGAGAGGAGGTGAAAGCTAAGCAGTGAACAGGGAATGTCTGACTGGTTCCTGTTGCCCTCATTTCATCCCACCACCTTTGACCATTAAGCTTTTGGAAAGAGTCTTCTCTTTATTCGTTTTCTCACTCCCTGATATGTTCTGTGTTTTTCTGTGGTATGATACTTTACCAAAAAAAAAAAAAAAATCCCTCTTCAGCCATTTGTTGCCTTGATTTTTCTCTGCAAACCACCTCATTCAGAATGTCTCTTTATACTCAGCCAGGGTCTAAAAATCTACAAAAGCAATTTGTCTCTCTGAGGATGTTTCCCTCTTGGGTAAACTAATGGTGCCTGACCCATAGCCCTGTACTTTTGTCCATTTCCTACATCTTTCTGTTGTAATTGTCACAGGATAGGTGAGGATAGGATTTAGTCATTCAAGGGCTGTCTAATTTTGTCAATAAAGCCCTTCCCACCAGCTGTTGCTGGGCTAGTCTTAAAGAATAGGTTAGGAAGCACTTGAAGACAGTCTTTTGGGTACTTGATGTCTTGCAAAGTGGAAGGGAACAATTTCCACAATGCCAGGAAATAATGGACTTCAGGTACAGTGAGAATAGATCCAGGCTATGTTCTAAAAAATTTTCTAATGGTCAGATGACCAAACAGGCTGTCTGGAGAGGTCTTGGAGTCACCATTGTGTTTTTGATTTTTTTTTTTTTTTTTAATTGGCAACTCAATTACTTTTAGTGGTGAAACAAATTTAAACACTAAATCCATTTTATAGGGTGATAGGGCATGGATGCCTTGTCACAGGAACAGGAAATATCCACCCAAACCATGGATGCTTTGGCCACCAACCTGTGAGGTGTCAGCACTTTCTGCACCATGTCATGGTTGTTGGTTTGCAGTGTGGTGGGGTTTTTTTGTTTGTTTGTTTGTTTGTTTTTTGTTTTGTTTTGTTGTTGTTGTTGTTGGTGGTTTTTTTACTACAGCTTTTTCCTCCCATCCTTGTTTTATCCTATTTGAAGAACTGCACAGTATTGCCATGGACATACTTGTCTTTCTTTTACTAAAAAGAGATAGGCCTTGGTAGAAAGTGGAGCCAGTGATGTTTTCTGTGATATTTGGTTGACCTGTTTGTCTCATGCAAGCATCCATTTAAAAAATAGCAGCTATGTTAGCGGTGTGGTCATGGACAGGTTTTATTTCCTGTAAAAGTGGTTGTTTGATTGGCAGGGAAATTGCATGAGCGACAGGGAAATAATCCGTTTAGGAAGTCCTCAGGCTATTTCACAGCTGCCGGTGTGAGACCTCCAACTTTTCCATGTTGTTTTCCAGTGAGGCAGATCAAGTTGGTGAAAGGCCTTCAGCCCCTGGAGGTGGCTGAGAAAGGGACTGTCACCTTCGAGGTGGAGGTGTCACACGAGGACGTGGAGGGGACATGGCAGAAGGATGGTGTCCGTCTGAAACCTGCGCCCAACGTCAGCTTCGGTGTCCTGGGCAAGAAACACTCCCTGACTCTCTCCTCGGTGGCTCTGGAAGATGCAGGACTCATCTCCTTCAAAGCAGAAGGCATTAGCTCATCGGGGAGGCTCACCGTGACAGGTACAGGCACAGAAGGCTCCAGCCCTGCTTGGGGTGGGTGCAATTGTCTTCTCCTGACCTGGGGAGCAAACTTAAGAGGGCAATAAATTTTCCTTGTAACTGCAAGGGATGCAAAGCACAGCAATGTTTCCTTCTAATGCCAACAGGATGATTGTGGCATCACTGTCCACAGAACAGTGATAAAGTAGGAGGGAATGATAAAGTGCCCAAACCAATACAAATCTTATTTATCATGAAAGCCGGGTTCTGCCTACCCATCAGTGCTTGTGTGACCCTGTTCCCTGTTCACTGGACTTTCTCTTTCCTTTCCAGAGCTGCCTGTGAGGATCAGCAAACCTTTGGCAGACGTCAGTGTAACTCAGAAGCTCAAGGCCACATTCGAGTGTGAGCTGTCCAAACCCAATGCTAATGTGAAGTGGTTCAAGGTACAGCACTTAATGGATTGTGATATTTTAATTTATGACTTCTCTGTAAGGGAATGGGAGCCTTTAATTCTGCTTGCAGGGGTTATGAGCCTGAGCCTTTGCAGTAAAGCTCTTAGCATTGCTCTTGTCTTTATGTTCATTTACTCTCTCAATTTATCACCCTCTGGTTTTTATTTACTGTATTTGTATGTTGGATTGAAAGTTAAACTTTTCTATTCTTGCACAGGATTTGAGCACTGCTGTTACAGATTTGCAGCTGTGCTGCAAAGGTTTGTGTTTCACTTCGCACCAAGCAGTATTCACCCAGGATTTACATTTTTTGGGAAATGTGATATAAAGGGAAGTCTCAATTTCCTTTGCCAGTGAGAGTCCAGTTCCCTTTCCCTAGAAGTCATTTTGGGGATCAGTTCTGGCATTTCATGCACCTCCCTTGGGGTTCAGGTGATACTTTCCTTAATTTGGGGTAGCAGCAATTCTTCAGAGTGGAGTTTGGACTGGAAGGGTCATCTCATTTCAAACCTCCTGCCATAAGCAGGGACACCTTCAACCAGATCAGGTTGTTCAGAGCCCTGTGTTGCTCCACCACCTCTCTGGGCTACCTGTGCCAGTGTTTTGCCACACTCATTGTGAAAAACTTCTTCCTTATTTCCTGTCTAAATTTGACCCTCTTTTAGTTTAAAACCATTTATGTCTGAAGGGACTCACTGCCAACCCTGCATGGAGTTTTAAGCCTTCAAAAAGGTGTCTGAGATCATCCAGAATTTCTGTGTGTTCTTCAGCCATTCCAGCTTTCTGAAATCTTTGCCCTGTGATGAGTACTCAACACATGTTCTTTTAAACAGAGTTTTCCCTTCAGTCCAATGACAAGGATGAAATAAGCACAGGTCTGAGTGTCTGTTTTGCTCACTGCAGATGTACCAGAGGTGAGGGTGATCTGCTTTGACCTTTTCCCCTTCTAGGATGGGAAGGAGATCCGGCAAAGTAAAAACATTGGAATTATCTCCCAAGGAAATAAGAGAAGCCTCATTATTCACAAGTGTGAATATGAAGACCAGGGAACCTATACATGCCAAGCAGCTGAGGACAAGACATCAGCTACTCTAAAGGTTCACGGTATGTTTGGCTCAAGTAGGAAGATACATTTACTGCAGAATTTTTGGCTACACAGCAAGAAATTCTTTGTGGAGTGTTTGTTTTTCACAATTGCTCATTTTGGTTACTCTTCTGTTTTCTCTTCCTGGTGAAAAAATGCTGTCAAAGTTGTCCTGTGCTTGCTCTGTCCTCGCAGTATTTATGGAAGATGTCCTAATTCAGTTTTCAGTTTATCATAAGTGATTTCTGTTTTCTGGAGTCCGACTGGTGTTTGTGGATTGGCACATCAGGGAATACTGGACAGCCTGGCCCAAAGCAGGGATTCAGTGTCGGGTGCTGATGTGGTTTGGTGGCACCCCTGTCAGAGGGGGACTTTGTCTGAATAGGGACTGGACAAGCCTTGGGTATGAGCTCAAGAATTGCCCTAATTTTTAGGTTGTAAATGCTAAGGAAAGGGTCATTATTTCTGCCTGCACCTCTCCTTTATGCTCAAGGCAGCTTTTCCATCTGAGTGTTGCACTGAGCAACTGATGAAGCACCGGGTGTGTTTTGTCACCAAGCTCTGAAGCATCTGAGACAAGCTCTGAGATAAAGGCAAGTTACTCATCAGAGAGCTCTGCTGTGCCCTGGCAGATGTTATTTGCTAAATCTCCAGAAAAAGAAATTCTATTTTTTTATCTGAAGAACAGTAAAAGACAGAGCATCTTTCTCATTGCTTACTGGATGCTGTCCTCATGTGGCCACTTGTGTTCAGGAGCGTCCTCACGAACCTCTGTCCCATCGCTCTGTTGAATTTCCCCTTTTCCCCAGGTTTTGGGATTGGGATGTGCTGTTCTTTGCCAGCTCTGCTCCTGAGGCTGATCCAAGATGGATCAAGGCCTTCTGTTTCAAAAAGAAAGAGCTGCAGTAGCACAGATAAATAGATCAATTCTGACAAAAGGAGCGCCAAGGTGCAGTGTTAAAGAGGATTATACTCAATTCAAGAGACTCTGAAAAAAAATATCTCCTATGTAAAACAAAAGAGAGCATGCATGATTGAGGCAAGTTTACAATGACCTAAGATTTTAGACTTGTGTTTAGTTTTACGTGGTGAATATGGGTATTTCTTTCATTAATACCTGTATGAAGTTCCAACATCCATTAAATCCTCTCGCAATAAGCTTCAGCCATAAAAAAATATTCACTGAGTTGAAGAGACAAACTACCCAGGAAGAAAGGCTTGTCCTGAATAAAACACAATCCCATTTTTTTCCATGTAAATATGCAGAAGGTAAGCACACCATACTCATTTATGGAGAAGCCCCCAAACGAATATTTGTCTTTGTGATTTCACAGCCCGAGATGTCAAGATTGTAAAACCACTGGAAGATGTGGAAGTGAACGAACATGAGAGCGCATCTTTCGTCTGTGAGATCTCACATGATGAGGTCGAAACCCAGTGGTACAAAAATGACAACAAGCTGAAGACATCCGACAACATCAAAATGCGGCAGGATGGTAGGAGGAAAAATCGGGGATCTTGTTCTGGAATGGGGGAGTGAGTTGGAGGAGGGGCTGGCATGGGAGACTAGAAAATAGGGTTTTGCTCTGGGATAGCTGAGCTGTGTCTGTGTGTCTGTCCCCAGGAAAGACCTATTTCCTGTCGTACACGCGTGTCCGCATCGAGGATGCGGCTGAGATCAAATTTGTGGCAGAAAAGGCAGAATCTCGTGCTCAGCTGACTGTAAAAGGTAATTCTGCCGTTTGCGCCAGCACTGCTTCTGCTCTCTCAAGTTACAAACCAATTCACTTCCCCCACTTTGGATGTGAAGGTTACAAAAAGTCCTACAGTGTTCAGGGAAAGAAAAACTGCCTACTTTGCTGCCTGGTAAATATGGGAGTTTATTTTGGCTTAATTCCAGTTAATTTTCTCAGGAGGTTGGATTTGTACCTTTAGACATTTAAAGTTGTTTGTGAAATTTGAGGGGACAAAAAGCTGAAGCTTGACTTTTTCTTGCATTTTCACTTCCTGGTGTGGTTTATAACAAAACCCGGCATTTTTAGGTGTTTTTAGCTAAAACAATGTGATAGAAGGAGAGAAAAGGAAGACATTTGAATTAACACGCTGCTGAGGAGCTCAGGAAATGGGAGATCATTCCCTGTTTTTTTCCGTAGCACTACTGTGAGATGTTGAGGAAACCACCAATTACTTCTGGAGTTCAGCCACTCCAGTGGTAAAATATGGAGGAAAAGTTTACCCTTAATTAGCTCTTACTAATTAAACTTGTAAAACTAACTCAATTATTGAGCGCTCTGCATAGTGGGGATTCCTGTCGTCCACCAAATAACTGGACATAAAAGAAATACCGCTAGTGAGTTTTTACGGAGACTGTAGTGATTGCTCCATTTCCTTCGCTCTTGTAGAGCTGCCTGTGAAAATCGTGAAGCCTCTGCGGGATAAGATCGCCCTGTGGAAGCACCGGGGGGTCCTGGAGTGCCAGGTGTCCCGGGCCAACGCCAAGGTCCGGTGGTTCAAAAAGGATGTGGAAATTCACCCCGGTGAGAAATACGAAATCGTGAGCGAGGGCGTCTATCGGAAACTCATCATCAACGACGCCGACTACGAAGATGAGGACACGTACATGTGTGATGCCTTCGATGACAAAACCAGTGCTAATTTCTTTGTTGAAGGTAGAAAACCCCTTTTCTTTCACCCCTAGAATGCACTGGGAGGAGAGAGGGCTGATTCACTTGTTGTTTGTTTTGCAAACACGATACTGCTTAAAAAGGATCTTTGTTTCATGTTATTTATTCTGAAATCCATTGGTGCTGAATCCTTTTACACACAGGAGCACCCTGAAAAATTAATATATGGTACATTCTTCTAAGGAAAATGAGGACATTCCCATTCCAGAGACGTTTATCAAATGTGTTGGATAAAGTCTGTTTTTCAGATAAATATTACAGCTCCTTTTATCCACGTCTGCATTCCAATGAGCCTTCTTGTCCATTTTGTAGCACTACATGTTTGAAATCAGAACAGGAAAGTGACTTTAGAATTAGGACTAGGAATCAAGAGATACAGGTTCACTTTCTGGCCTGTGACCAGCAATATCTCTCTGCATTTATACAGAAAAAACCCCATGTTTTAAGGCCTTTTGAGTTCTTAAGCACAGAAAAGATGTCAAGAGTGTTCAGGCTGATAATGGAAAATCTTTCATGATTCCTAAATCCCTGCTCTCTTGTTCCATCCAGAGCAAGCCATTAATATTGTAAAAGAGTTGTGTGATGAGGACGTGACTGAGCCTGAGGAAGCCAATTTTGAATGTGAGACATCCATTCCATCTGTGAAACCGGCCAAGTGGTTCCTGAAGGGAGCAGCCTTGCAGGCTGGCAGAAACATCGTCATGCAGCAGGAAGGCACCATCCACAGGTTGACAATAATAAAAACAAGTGTTGATATGACAGGCACCATCCAGTTCTCCATTGGCAAATCCAAATCCACAGCAAACCTGCTCGTCAGAGGTAATGTGATTTTTAATATATATCGTGTGAATCAGAACAAAGATCTTCCCTCTCACAGTACCTGGGAAGTAATTTGTCATAAATATTCTCTTTTCTGTGCTGGGTTCTTGGAAATGCGTGTGTACCTGGAAGACCTGTTTAGTTCCCAGCTGCAAGTTGTTGGGGGCAATGCTGGATGCATCAACTGAGCCAGGAATGTCTTAGTAAGGGATCTGATTAAATGACTTTGGTGTCCCTGGTATTCCAATCTATCGAGCTAAAACTGGTTTCTGGTTTATTTTTATTCTCTTGACTTTACCAAGGAGGACAAAACAGATGGAATTTGCCAGGAGAGTTTCTTTTGTCCCATTTCTGAGCTAGACAAGTTTGATAGCTCATTTACTTAATTCATTTTGTCATTGACTTGATCTAGGACAAAGCCTCAAGGCTTTTTATCTTCTGCTGTCACTATGGTAAATCTCTCCAATCACGTCCTGAAGTCCTGTTGTCTTTCATTTGCTCTTACTTGAATGAAAACCTCAATTAGAGAGCAATTCAGCAAGCAGTGAACCAGAAGTGGACCATGAATCTGGTGGTTCATATGCAGTATTAACTTACAGAAATCACCTTTCCTTATAGATCCTCGTGCTGTTGTAGCTTCAAAGCACATGAGCTCTGTAAGAGACTCTTGTAGCAGGATATGAGTGGTTCACAAAACATGTGGAAGTCATATATTAAATTAATGGGCATACAGAATGGAAATACAGACTAAAACCTTCCTCTTCTTTGGATTGATCCATTCTTCTTCCCATCAACCCTGTTCTGCAGATTACCACATCCAGATCACCAGGAAGCTGGAGGACAAGACCGTCCTGGAGCGACACTCAGTCATCCTGTCCTGTGACTTCAGGCCTTCCCCAAAACACGTGAAGTGGTTCAAGGGCCAAGTGCTCATTGAGCCCTCGGAGAAGTACAAAATCAAGCGGGATCAGTACTCAGCAGAGCTCAAGATCATGAAGGTAAAGCCCGAGGATGCCGGCGTGTACAAGTGCAGGGCTGGGATTGCTGAGACCGAAGCCACGCTGAGCGTCGAAGGTATGAGAGGTTTGCAGCAGCAGGGCTGGCTGCTTGCTGGTCTTTATGATTCTATGTTTCACTTGGGGTTCTTCCTCTTGAGGAGAGGCAGATTCCCACAGTTTCCTTCTAACTTTATGTAAATGCAGTGTCACGAGCAAACTGCTGATTCCACAACCCATCCAAATCCATCTCTTGCTGTGGAGGTGGTAATGCATGTGGGAGGGCACCATCTGGATAAAGTACAAATTAACATTTGTCAAGACACATTATTGTCCATTTCATACAAGGAATTAGACCTCTGATGCTTTTAACTAAAAATATCCTTTATGTTAAACTGCCACTAGCCTCTGATTCTGGTGATCTTGGCTGTGGTTTTAATTTCCTGACCACTGTGTTGGCTTGTCTATCTGCTATACATTTGTCTACCTGCTATGTATACATTTTATAGACACTATTATATATCTGTATACAATTGTTATTCATAGCTATGTTCTGCCCCATCTGGGCGTGGAATTGTTTTTGCCAACCCTTCCCCTCAGATGACCCTGCAAGGAAAGACGTTCACTCTGTCACTTCCAACAAGACTTGGAGCTGAGACACAGAATCATTTCCAAAAGTCCAGGGAGCAGCTCTTGGTAGCAGTTTGGCTTTGCAGAGGTTCTCCATTGAATGTGTGGTCAAATATTGAAATGAGCTGCTCAGGGCAGTGGTGATGTCACCAACCCTAGCGGGATTGAAAACCTTTGGGGATGTGGTTTCATGTCGACCTTGGCAGTGTTGGGGACTCAGCACTCAATCATGGTTGGATTCCTTCTTAGCTCTTAGAGGTGTTTTCCAGCCTGAAAAGGATTCTGTGACTATTCTATCCAAACAAATCTCTCTCTCTCCCTCTCTCTCCCTCTCTCTCTCTCTCTCCCTCTCTCAAAAAATCAAGTAATGGTCCCAAACCCTCTTCTGAGTTCTCATCCTTGAAAACAACATTCCATGAGCAGAGAAGCTGCGAGGAGAAATCTCAGCCCAAGGACTGGGAAAGAAAAGAATCAAAATCCTCTTGCTCCCTAAATCTGAGCAAGTTGTTTAATCTCTTTGTACTTTGCCTTTGTGGCCAAAATCATTGTCTTCATCTCATACTCTGTGTCACAGTTTCCCTGGAAATGAGGGACAATTTAGTAAAAATGTGTTTGACAAGCTTAGCGTGACTGTAACATCATTTTAGAAAAAATTACTTATTTTTAAATAAGACACAAACAAACAAAGCATCCAAACTGCTTTAGATATAAAAAGAGAACTGAGGGTCCTAGACAATTTTAATTAGTCTTTTTAATAGATTTTTTTCTCTGTTGGAGCAAATGCAGAACCAAGTAAGTGAAATGCGGTGACCAAAATGTATGCAGGAGACCAGAACAAATCATCTAATAAACTCTATTAAATTGTTTGTGATCACTGATTAATGATGGTGGTGGTAACCCCACCTTGGTTTCCCCCAGCCCGCAATGTAGAGGTCCTCAAGCACCTGCAGGACGTGGAGATTGAGGAAGACAGCTCTGCTGTGTTCTCCTGCGAGCTGTCCCACGACGACGAGGACGTGGAGTGGTTCCTCAATGGCACCCTCCTCTACACCAACAACTTCAACGACATCAAGAACGTTGGCAAGTGCTACACGCTGACCATGAAGCAGGTGAAGCCTGAGGACGCTGGCACGGTGACAATGAAGTCAGACAAGGTGTCAGAGACCGTGCGGCTGAAGGTGATAGGTGGGTCCAGATCACGCTCCTGAATGAAAATGAGAGATGCAAATGAGCCATTATTTACCAAATCCACAGGGCAGTCCTGCTTAATAGATAAAGAATACTGAACTATTAAATATGGGCCATGAGGATGGTGAAGGGTCCAGAAGGGAAGCCTTGAGGGGAGCGGCTGAAGTCACTTCGTTTGGTCAGCTGGAGAAGAGAAGACTGAGGGAAGATCTTGCTGTGGGCTTCAACATCTTCATGTGGGGGGAAGTAGAAGGGCAGGTACTGGTCTCTTCACTCTGGTGGCCAGAGTCAGGACTTGAGGAAACAACCTGGCCTGAGTCATGAAAGGTTTAGGTTGGAGATCAGGAAAAAGTTATTCCCCTAGAGGGTGGTGGGCACTGAACAGGCCCCTCAGGGCATGATCATGGCCCCCAGGCTGCCAGAGCTCCAGGATTGTTTGGACAATGCTCTCAGGGACCACGTGAGGTTGTTGGGGTGTCTGTGCAGGGACAGGTGTTGGAGTGAATGATCCTTGTGGGTCCTTTCCAACTCAGGATATAATTCCATATGCTATAATTCTATGATTTTTAGTACATCACTTCTGGTGCTGGACTCAATCAGCCATGAGAAGACAGTTTCCTGCTGTCCTTCACACATCCTAAAGTTCAATCACACAACCGAATTTCTGTGGTTTAACACGTTCTTGGGCACCCTCAGTGAGTCACTGAGTGGGGTATGTGACATGCCTGAGGGTCAAGGTGCCACCCTGTCCTGGTTTGGAAAGCCAGGTGTCTACCAGTGAAAGCTGGAGCTTTCTTTAGAATGGAGAATGCAAATCCCCTCCCTCTGAATTATTGTAATTTTGAAATTAAAGGGGTTTCAGACCAAGATATGGGAATAGCAATAACAGTTCTTTACTAGGAATATTAAAAATAAAAATGTAGTAGTACAAAAAAGCAAACAAACAAAAAAGAAAACACTGACAGAGTCAGAACACAACCTGACAGACACCGTTGGTCAGGGCGTTGGTGGCAGTCCAATCCAGTCCTCCTGCAGTGACAGATGTGGTTCTGTTGGAGCAGAGATGATCCTGTAGAAGGGTGGAGTTTTCCTCTAAAGATCCAGTGGTGGTGAGATGGGTCCAGTCTTCCTCTGGCAATCCAGTGCAAACAGGCTGTGCTGGTGTTCCCAATCTCAGATTTTATCCAGGCAGGAATGCTTGGCTCCTCCCCCTGGGTGGAGCATCTCCCAATGGGATGATGTAATTGTATCAGCCATGCAGTGAGCCTGGATGGCCCATGAACAGCAGATATCCCCTGGAGGGAGGATGGGTCCTGGAAGAGATAAAGGAAACACCTCCCCTACCAGTTTTAACTGATGGCAATAGAACACACACTTTTGGTTACATCTTGCATGGCAACCCAAGACACCCCCAGAGGGACATGGACATGCTCAAGAAGGGAGAACATGTGAGCCTCTTGAGGTTCAACAAGGCTAGTGTGAGGTGCTGCACCTGGATCAGGGCAGCCCCTGGTGTCAGCACAATCTTGGGATGAAGGGATTTGGAGCAGGATGAAGGACTTGGGGGTGCTGGAGGGTAACGCTGGTTTAGGTTCTGCATTGGTATCAGCAATATTACCAAGGGCTTATTGATGTATCTAAATATTTGATAGCAACTGAAAGTGTCCCAAACATCCTGGTTGTTCTTTGGTTTGCCTCTTGACCTTCAGAGAAACCTGCTGTCTTCATGAAATCTTTGGATGACGTTTTCGGTGAGGAGCGAGGAGTGATCAAACTCGAATGTGAAGTCTCTAAAGAGAAGGTCAAACCTGTTTGGAAAAAGGATGGTGTGAAGATTGCTTCTAGCAAGAAATATGAGGAGATACAGTCTGGGAAGACCCTGTGCCTCCTCATCCATGACCTTGACAAGACAGATGCGGGGTTATACACCTGTGACATCGGAACAGATGTGGCCAAATCAAAGGTCAGCGTTCAGGGTAAGTGTTTTACACAGTGGCCCCTCAAGTGGTGTTAAAAATATGGGTGGGCTTGGTCCCTTGGGCTCACAACTGTTCCTGAACAAATCTCACATAATACAGCGATGTCTGAACAATCCCTGTTAATTTTGATGTAAGTATATCTGGGGTTTCTAAGTGAAAATCAGGGGTCAGGAATGTAGTGACAATATTTTCTTGCTGAACATCCCTAAAGTGCAGAAATCCTCCCAGAAAAGCAAAAATTCCTAAAAAAAAAAAAAAAAAAAAAAAATCCTAACAAACAGCAGAAAATCCCCTAGGCAGCCTTTTTCATATTTTTAGCTATTGACTCAGAGTGCATTGTAGGAGCACAAAAGCAGGACAATGATATCTGTTGAGGAACCCAGCTGTTCAGCCTGTCCTCTAATCCTTGTGCCAGCGTCAAGGACAAAGAATTTTTCAGGGCTTCCAAGCTCATAATGTTAATGAGAAAAATTTTGAATTTGCCTGGTTTGAATACCAGCAGTGACAAGTCAAAAAATTCAGACATCCCATTTCTCCTGTCAGCATGGAGAAGAA
Organism: Hirundo rustica; assembly: GCF_015227805.2. Taxonomy (NCBI): domain Eukaryota; kingdom Metazoa; phylum Chordata; class Aves; order Passeriformes; family Hirundinidae; genus Hirundo; species Hirundo rustica. Next base: position 153,976,105 of record NC_053450.1, on the reverse strand, counting down.
CCTTACTCATTGTCCCAGAGGCTTCTTTTCTGACGGCTTTTCTCTTCTCTAGCTCATTGAATCTTGAATGTTCCCCACTGAGCTATTCTTCATTCAGTCCTTCCTGAGCACAGCCAGGAGATTCTCATTTCTCTTTTTGTACAACTTTGGGATGATTCTGAGTCTGAAAAATCCTTCCCATGCCGCAACGATCTGTAAGGAAAGCAGCGGTGTCCTGCCAATCTAGCAGAAAAACCCCTCTTATGAGTTAAAAATTTTAACTTGTATTAATGTAATTTTTGTTCTCCAGAACTGAACATTGGGATCACCAAACGGCTCAAGAACACTGAAATCCAGGAGGGAGAAGATTGCACTTTTGAGTGCATTCTGTCCCATGAAAGCATTGATGACTTCAGCTGGACGCTGAACGGGAAAAAAGTGGAAAGCGGGGGGAGATTTAAAGCCTCCAACGCGGGTCGGAAATACACACTGAGTATCAAAAATGTGATTCCTGATGACACTGGGGAAGTCATCTTCACTGCCCGTGGTCTCACCTCCAAGGCTTCCCTGGTTGTGAAAGGTAATGGGATCAGGAAAGTCCTGGGTGTATTTTCATAATGTTTGTCAGCAAACATGATCTGAGTCAACAGCAATCTTCTCTGTGAGCCTTGAAAAGCTGAGATATTTCCTTAAAAACAAATGAAATGCTGAAACTTTTAATAGATATTTGAGAACTGACTACACTAGGTAGTGTGTACAGATAATTACAGCCCAGACTGTGCATCAGAGATTATCACCCAAGGCTCCTGGGTGGTCAGTGAAGGGAAGAAATTAGTAATTTTCAGATATAGTTAATAATCTGCAATTAGTCCTTTTTCCATAGGATCAGGAAATGCCAGAATGGTTTGGGTTGGAAGGAACTTTTCGTCATCTTGTTCCAACCTTGCACAGGTTTCCCAGAGAAGCTGTGGCTGCCCCTGGATCCCTGGCAGTGCCCAAGGCCAGGCTGGATGGGGCTTGGAGCACCCTGGGATAATGGAAAGGGTCCCTGCCCATGGCAGGGGGTGGAACTGGATGATCTTTGAGATCCCTTCCAATCCAAACCATTCTGGGATTCTATGATTTGAATTGCAAAAACCCAACCATGTACAGAGATGATTTTCATTCAAAGATCCCGTTTTTTTGTTGTTGTTGTTGTTTTTTTTAAATCTCTGCAGAAAAACCCACTGAGGTTACAAAACAGCTGGAGGATAAAACATCACCAGCAGGGCAGGACATCAGCCTGAGCTGTGAATTGTCCAAAGCTGATGTGAACATCAGGTGGTACAAGGATGGCAAAGCAATCCGGAAAAGCCAGAAATACGACCTGCAGCAGGAGGGAACGCGGGCCACTCTCATCATCCGTGACTCCACGGTCAAGGACAGCGGGGAATACACCTGTGAGACAGAGACCTCCAAAACAACAGCCAGGATCACTGTGCAAGGTCAGTTGAAGGGTGCAGAGGAGCTGGCAGGTTCAGAGGCTGGGTGTAAATATCTACAACCATGGGAGATTTCTTCTCCTCCATCTCCCCAGGCAGGATCAATTTTTAGTTTTGAAAAAGCATAATTTGTTGGAATTTTCACCGAGCCAGGTGTTTTTAGCCCTGCGAGCGTCCAACACGCTCTGAGGGCTGTCCAGCAACTTCTCAAAAATGGCTTATTACTAATTAGCGAGTCAGCGTGGTTGAGAGGGTCTTGAAAAGCAAAAAGTTTTTAATTTACTGAGAAAATACTAAGCTATACAAAACAAAGGAATAAAATCCATGCACACTACAGGGGAGCCCCCTTTTGCAACTTCTACAACACCCCAAAAATGAACTAAGAAGCCTCATGCTCTTCCTTAAGCACTGAACGATTTAGGTGGGTTTTTTGGCAAATAGCCCAATAGAGAATAGCTGCATTTCTGAGGAATAAGTAGAGGGATGTATCAGTGGTTTTGTTGTGGCATTGCTCTCCTGGCACTAATTGGCTCAAAGAAGTTTCTGGCATTTTTCCCTTAAAAGTCCTGGAGTTAAACTGGAACCCTTTTCCTTATATAGAAAGCATGATCGTTGGGGGGTGCAGTGCAACAATCATTGATTAAAAGCTTAAAAAAATTAAACATGGAAAAACACTTTTTGGATGCTGAACGATCTTGTGAGCTCTGTAACAAGCCAATCAAAACTGGCAATTTGAATTATTCCGTTTTGAATATGAGTGATGAAAACTGTCCACAAGAGGAGACCTCACCAGCACATGGACCGTGACTTTAAACTTTCCTGGAGGTATTTCACCTGATATGTCCTGTGACAGGAGGGGAGCCTGGTGGTCTTAGATGCATTCCTTCTGATAGGATGGGAGGAAATGGCCTCAAGGTTTAGATTGGATGTTAGGAGAAATTTCTTCATGGAAAGGCTGGTCAGGCATTGGAACAGGAGGCCCAAAGAAGTGGTGGAGTCACCACCCTGGGGAGATTTAAAAGATGTATAGATGTGGTTAGTGGGGACATGGTTTAATTAAGTTAAGAGTTGAACTTGGTGATCTTTTCCAGCCTAAATTATTCTATGATGATTTTTTTGTTGATTCTATGAGTTGGGGCAGAGGGGATCCAAAATGACTCTGGCTGCCCAGGATTAGTTTGGGTAACAAATCTCTCTCTCATTATTTTTTTTTAAAATTTCTTTTTTTTTTTTTTTTTTTTTTTCCTTCCAGAAAAGCCTAATTATTTTGTCGAGGAGCTCTCAGACCTGAAAGCCGATGAAAGCGGAACCGCGGTTTTTGTGTGCCAGAGTGAGAGAGCCGCATCCTCCGTGGTCTGGAGGAAAGGCATCGCTGAGCTCAGGGCTGGCAGGAAATACGAGATCACACAGAAAGGACAAGTCCTCCAGCTGACCATAAAGAACTTGGAGAAAAGTGACAGTGACACCTACAGCTGTGACATTGGGGACGCCCAGTCCAGAGCCAAGCTAACTGTGCAAGGTATGAACGAGAGGAATGTGGCTGCACATCCCTTTTCTGCCGTGGGACACATGCACAGGCAGAGCTGTGTCTCAGCAGGGCAGCAGAGCCACTGATTCCTGGTTCTGTCTCTCTCATGATGGCAGGAACACGTGGCCAAAAATGTAGGAATGTAGAGCTGGACATGCAGAGCAGTTTGAAGCAATTACACCTGGAGTATTTTGGGTGTGATTTAACCCCCCCCAAGGCTCGTGTGAGGGGAGAGATTGGTGTTGCTCTGTGAATATAACATGGAAGTGATTCACAGCGACTGCTGTTGGATGAGGGAAAATTATCCTGCCCTCAGGCTTTTCTCCATACCCATTGATTCTTCTTCCTAGAAGTGGTTTCTGAGAGGTGGTGGATAAATAGAGTGGTCCATAGAATCATGGAATGGGTTGGAAGGGAAACTACAGATCATTCAGCCCCACCCCTGCCATGGGCAGGAACATCTTGCACTATCCCAGGCTGCTCCAAGCCCCATCCAACCTGGCCTTGGACACTTCCAGGGATCCAGAGACAGCCACAGCTTCTCCGGGCACCCTGTGCCAGCACCTCCCCACCTTCACAGGGAGGAATTCCTTCCCAATATCCCATCTAACCCTTCCCTCTGGAGAAGTGATTCCAGAATAGTCAGATGGAAGTGCAGCAGGGTCCCCTTGCTAATTTTTGTAGTTTTTAAAGGCAAGAGGGTAAAGTCAGACTCCTCCTCTGATCATCTGCTACAGCATCCTCGAGAGGCAAAGAAATGTGTTTAATCCCCATCATAACCTCAGGCTCTGAGCTGTCTGAATTCACTCTGAGGTTCTTAATGCCAGCTTTTCTGAGTGGAAAAAAACCACTCCTCTGTGACGAACATCAAAGTAAAACATCCTCACGCTGGTTTCATAAGTAGGAGGAACATCAGAGATATTTTTGTATACAGTGATAACCTTATTTTATATATATTTATAGTGAGGTTTATCTTTCTATGTGTGTTTATACTTATATATTTATTTGTGGTTAGGGATCTGCCTGTCTATACAGGGAGGCTTTCAGAGCAGATGTTTTGGGGTTTTTCTACCAAAGCCACAGTCAGAGCCACATTTTCTCCATTTCCCACTGTGTTTATGGTTGGAGAAGGTGTGGGATCAGTGGTCCTATCCCATAGAAAGGAAGTTATTTTTGCTGTAGAAAATCAGGGAGGTTGTCAAGGGAGAGATGATTTCTTGGTGATGTTTAGAGCCCAACAATGCTGCCAGAGACTCATCCTTCCAACCTTTCCAAGGATTTCATCAGGAGAAAATGTACAGCCCTGGATTTGCATTGTACTGGCTATTCGTTCTGCTTTATGTTTCCTGGTGCTTTAAAGTTGTCTTCACCCTATTTTGGTGTGCGTCCTGTATATAATATCTTCCTGTGAGTGGGTTGTGTGGTCAATATCGGGGAATCCCATTTCAATCTTCTGTGTCATGAACGTGTTTCTTACTTGAAATGCTCACGTGGGAAATCTTGGGAGTTTTCCATGTCGGTTTTCACACTGGAAACTGAAGATTCCAGTAATTGATGTATTTATGTTCCTTTCAGGCCAGAAAGTGCTAATAACGGAAGACCTGGAGGATGTCACTGTGTTAGAAGGAGAATCTGCCATGTTCAAGTGCAGAATCTCTCCCGTAGACTATAGCAGAGTGCAGTGGTTTTTGGATAAAACCCCACTCCATACCAATGAACTTAATGAGATCCAGTCCCAGCCTGGTGGATATCACCTGCTAACGCTGAAAAAGCTCTCACTGAAGGACTCGGGGGTCATTACATTTGAAGCTGGTGATAAGAAAACATCTGCCAGTTTGGTTGTTAAAGGTAAATCCTTCATCACAACTGCAGGAGAGGAAATGATGAGTAGAGATAAGCGGGGTTAATGTGGGCAGGTGGAAAAAAGGAAAAAGAAAAAAAAAATGTTACAAATTTAGCACCATCGTTGTATATCTGTACATGTTCAAGAATAACATTAATTGTGTAATGAAACTGTGGCTGGAGAATGAACTCCTTGTAATCCTGGACAACTCTTGGAGTGTTTATTGGAATTAGGTGGGAATGATATAATGCAATGATGGTACAGCGGATGCCTCAGTCAGTTTTCCTCAAGCTGGCAAAGTGATGATGACTCATGAGGAGAAATCAATTAATTCAATGAAAAATAATTAAAAAGGAGTAACCAGTAAGTTTAAAATTCGGTTTTTATTGCTTGAAAGGCAACATTGCATGTGTTCCCTGCTATTCATTGTTAACAATAGATTGTTTTCTCTGGAGAAGTTAAATTGAGGTAAAACTGCAATGTTTGCTAGCAAAGACATAAAATGAATGCCAGGCAGCCCAAGAATGTGGGATTAGAGAGATGTTTCTTCACTGGAAATATAAATATTTCTCGTTGCCTAGAGATGTAAAACACACAGTCTCCACTGTGTCAGATCACATTCTCTTTTTTTTGCAGAATAACCACATTTATTTTGAAGAACTTTTCTTTTTACAAGAGTTGAAAATTTGCCCAAGTTTTGCTAAGCTGTAGAAAGGCAAATTGATTTCCTTTTCCTAAGGGAAAATGGAAGGTTTTATTTGCAAAAAGCTAATTATTTATATTCTTCAGCAGGAATCTTTTCTTCTCAGTTTCTCCCAGATATCATTTGATAGTTAAACAGCATTTTACATCATCACTGGTGCTTTCCCGAAGGTTTTATAGTCACGAACACCAAATTATTTGTTACTAACCCTATCATAGCTTTGATACAAGCAATCCTGGATCCAGATCTCACAGATTACTTGTGATCTGAGAATCCACACCTCTTCTGAACATGTCAGATGTTTTTTATGTGAATCTGGAAAAGCCCTGTGTCTTCACAAGGAAGCTGGTTGACACTGAAGTCACTGAAGGAGAGGATGTGAGCCTTCAGCATGACGCCTCCAGAACAGACTGCCCTGAGAAGTGGTGCAAAGATGGGGAAGAGCCTTAGAAATTCTTCCAAATATAACACCAGGCAGTCAAGGTTTTGAAGCCAAGCTTGTCATTCACAGGGCAGAAGAAAGAGACAGTGACAGATGTGAGTGTCAGGCTGGAGCAGACAAAAGTCGTGAAGTTATTGCTGACAAGGGTAAGAACTGTACGAGTGATGGTTTGGGTCCTAGCACCCAGCCCAGAGTAATTAATTGAAATGATAATAAACATGAAGCTACACTGGAAAGGAACCTTGTGGGGTGCACTGAGGTGTTTGATCGAGTCATCTGGAACAGCAGCCAGAGAGGGACAGGACGAGAAACAGGAGAATCCTTCATCTGACCAGCCTCTAGCTCTGTGGAAATTCAGCACCTCAGAGAATCAAGGAATTCTAGAATGGATTGGAAGGTACATTAAATATCGTCTCATTCCAAACCCCAGAAAGAGAGCAGTAGGAGAACACCCTAGGCTAAGAGGTAATCCACAGGAAGGATGGATCACCTCCTGGAGCTGTCTCCAGTGATGGCTCTCTCCAAGGAGGGAACTCACAGCCCCAGGTTTGTCTGTGCAATTGCTTTAGGCAGCCAGATGAATTCAGAGCATCACCCAAAGAGCATTGCCGGGCAGGAGGTGCTCTCCTGCTTGAAAGGACTTGGGGAGATGGTTTAAAGTAAAAGAGGGTTAATTTAATTAGGTGTAAGGAAGAAGGTTTTTTACAAAGAGGGTGGTAAAACACTATAGGAGGTTGCCCAGAGAGGTGGTGGATGCTCCATCCCTGGAAACATTCAAGGCCAGGATGGGTGGGGTTCTGAGTGCCTGGTCTGGTTGAAGATATCTGGGGTCATGGCAGGAGGGTTGGACTAGATGAGCTTTAAAAGGCCCTTCCAACCCAAAATGTTCTATGATTCTATGATCTAAAGGGCTCTTGTCTGAGCTGAGGTGAAAGTTCTCTTCTTAGATGAGTCTTTTATCTCTCAGTTAGGTATGGGTTTGGTCTCATCCTGGTCAGAACAAATATCTCCTCATAATTGCTCCTGTCTGTCCCGAGTCACTGTCCCAGCCCCAGGATCAGGAGGAGCTTTGTCTCTATGGGTTCAATCACTCTGTGAGTTCAATCACCCCCCTGGGCAGGTTTGAGCAGGTACAGGGAGGATTTTACAGGCGCAGGATGTGTTTATCCACACCAGAGGATGTCCTGTGAGCATCTGGTGGTACACGCTTGGGATGGACTCATCAGAAGATGCATCTGGATTAGGGAAATCAACATGAACAAAAGAAGCATTTGGGTTGCTGGGATGGTCAACCTCAACCCCAGAGCACTGAGTGGGAGGACAAGCTGCTCATAGGATTTTTCTAGAGCACAAAGAACCAACTTGAGGCTGTGCAAGAAAGAGAAGACCTCGATGATGAAATGAAGAGCTGGTTGTTAATGACCCCGATTTTCTGTCTTTCTGTAGCACAAGGATAATTTCCCCACATCCACTGCACACAAAGCAATGATCTGGGTTGACTCCAGTGGGACCTGGATGAACAATTTTCTGTTAGAAAAGATCCATGTTTTTAATGTTTCCACAACAGCCCCATTTTCCCCCTCACAGAGAAGGGTGTGGATGGATGTAGGATTTAAACACACGGATACAGGTCAAGGAGTCAAGTCATAAGGATATCTACAAGAAATTGTGCTGTTGGAAAAACTTTCCTCTATCTATCAGAGTCACATCAGAGCAGCAGAATGCAAAAAAAAAAAAAAAAAAAAAAAAAAAAAAAAAAAAAAAAAAGAAACTCAGTAGTTGTGTGACACTGAGTGTTCCAAACTAGAGGTAAAAGGGGTCAGGATAATCGGGTGTAGATTTCCAACAGCCGTGGGTTAAGTGCATCACGGGTCAGTAGCTAACTTGCATATTCTTGAAACAGCATAATTCAAGAAGATAATTTTTTTTTTTTTTTTAGCTGAACATTTCAGTTGAGGTTTTTTTTTTTCCCCCAAAAGTGCCTTCTCTGCACTAGCTCACCTTAAAGCCTTGAATCCCACTCTGTGGCAGAGCCTGCAGGGGAATCTCCAAGGGACCCTGTCACGTTCAGCTGTGCTTCCCTCTCTGTGTGTGCTCTGTGCTGATTTTAGGTCTGTGCTCACGCAGGATAAAAAAATACACTGTAGGCGTTTTCCATGATGAGAAATCAACACTGCTGGTCATGACAGAAAGTGCTTTGTCATTCTTCTGTGTCCTCTGTGTTGTGTGTGAGTTGACCTCGGTGAAGTTTTACGTTCGTTGTGCTGGTGGTCTGGCTCTGAGCAGCCATCTGCAGCAGAGTTTGTGTCATTAACTGCACTGCAGCATCTGCCACTGATGTCAATAATGAAAGCAGTAAGAGCAGCAGCATCCTCAGCAGTGCAGAGAGTCAGAGAGTGGTTAAAAAGAAAATAAGCATCTGGCCTCAATTTTTTCTTTTTTTTTTTTTTCTGCTGTAAAGTGCTGGCAGCCAGATGTGAGATGTCAGAATCTGTTTACTCTTTGCTAGTGCTTTTTAATTCCTGCAGTTTTCTGCCTCAAAAATGAAGTCTGATACTAAAAGAGAAAAGCAATTTCCAGCCTCACGTGTTTCTTTTAACATTTGTGTGATTCCTTTTCTCAGAAACACCAGTTCTTTTCAAGCAAGAGCTGCAAAACGAAGAAGCCAAAGAAGGAAAGCAGGTCAGGCTGACCTGTGAGCTCAGCAAACCTGGTACCCCGGTGAAGTGGATGAAGGGGGAAACTGTTCTCTGTGCCAGTGAGAAGTACGAATTTAAACAGCATGGGACTGTGGCAGAGCTCATAATTCGAGATGTGAAATCTGTGGATGCTGGGGACTACACCTGCAGTGCTGGGGAGCTGAAAACCACTGCTCGGGTCAAAGTGAATGGTGGGTACAATTTAAGACATGGCCACACTTAATCAAGTTGAAATCAAATAGATCTTAACCATAGATCTATAGCTTAATAGATCTATTAAACAGAAATAAATCACATAACACTTCACCTTTTTTTTTTTTTTTTGTGGCGGGATCATTTTTAATAAGTAAAATTTAAAGGTGATATTGCACCCTGTATGTATTTCATTCATGTGATATCGTATTCTGTGTCTGGTGTTTTCAATCTGTAACTGTCCACTGGGGGGGGGGGGGGGGAATATATATATATATATATAGGTGCAGAGGATTAATTTTCTCTGTGCTGTAGTTCCTGCCCTAGCAGCTGCTTGACATGGCTGTGATTAAAACTGGAGTTGGAGGTGGAGACCTGTAGTACTGGAGCATAAGGATGTGAAAACATAAATCCAGTCCCTGGGAAATTGAAGGTGATCAAGTAATTAATAGACTCCAGACTCCCCAAAACATCCTTTCAAAGACTCTCAGATGCCATCTCCACTCTCCACTGCCCTTGAACAAATATAATGCCTTTAGTAATATGTGCTGGAGCAGAAAGCAGGAGAAAAATAGGATATGAATGTTATTTCAGAGCCCTGCAGGAGCAGGGAATTCATTACTTGATGGTGCCCAGAGAAATTTGAAAGGGTCCTTTTTAAAAGGAAAAGAATATTCCCCCACACTTCTAGGAATCCGCAGTGAGAAGGAAACATCAGAGGGAGAGATTTATCCCTGCTCCCAGGCAGAATCTCCCTGATGTGTTTGACTGGAAGGCTTAGGGCTGCTCTGCTCACTTGGAAAAGGCCTGGATTTAAGAGGTGACAGCTCTCATGGGGGGACTTGCTGTAGAGCAGGTAAAGAGAGCCTGTCCTAACCCCTGGCTCTGTGTTCCAGCTGTGCCTGTCCTTTTCAAGCAAGCCCTGGAGAACACGGGTGTGGAAGAGGGGAAATCCGTCTCCTTGCGCTGTGAGCTCACAAAAGCTGATGCCACCGTGGTGTGGAAGAAGGGAGAAGCCACGCTCCAGGCAAGTGCCAAATATGAAATGAAGCAGAAGGGAACAGTGGCAGAGCTGGTGATTCATAATGCAGAGCCAGAAGATGCGGGAAGATACACCTGTGACACTGGAGACCAGCAGACCACAGCCCAAGTCAAAATCCATGGTAGGAATGAGACACCTGCTTGTGACCATTTGTTGTTGTTCTTGCCGTGGTCCTGCTACCCCTGGACACTTTCAGAGAGTGTTCAGGAGAACAGGGATCAGCACAAACACAAGGCAGCTCTGGCTGGGTCCGCTGTGTTCTTTGTTTTTTGGGATGATAACTTCATGCTAAAATGTATCAGTCAAAGGTACCTGATAAAGTAATATCTTTTCCTCCCCATGAAATGTCTCTCATGCTTTGGATAGAGGTCACTGCCCAAGCTCTAAGCCAGGAGGTAAGAAGGGTCACAGCTACACCTTTTATTAAAGAATATTCCATTCTTCCCTCCACTTTCTCAACAAGATTTTTACGTGTCTGTGAGCAACAACTTTGGGCAGCCAAAGGGTGATTGTTTTGTAGTTCTAATTATTGGGAAATAATTGTTCTTTTTTCATTTGGTCCAAAACTCTTGTTGCCGCTGTAAATATCAGCAGACTCCTGGAGGTGCAGGTAGGTCAGAGCTTCTTTGCTCTGTGTGCCAAGAGAATTTGAACTTGTTTCGGCTTTGAGTCCCGTGTGAGGTCACCAGGTGGTGACGATGCGCCTGAAGTAAACTGAGAATGCTTCACTCCTCAGCTGTGTCTGTGGTCTTCAAAGAAGAGCTGAAGCCTGTGGAAGCTGTGGAAGGTGGGACAGCCACCCTACGGTGCCAGCTGGGCGCAGAGGCTCCCGTGGAGTGGAGGAAGGGGCAAACTCTTCTCCGGGCGAGTAACAAGTACAAGATGAGGCAGGAGGGCACTGTGGCTGAGCTGCTGATCCACGACCTGGAGCCAAAGGATGCCGGAGACTATTCATGTCTAGTGGGGAAGCAAAAAACCACAGCAGCCTTGTCAGTGAATGGTAAAAAGGCAGAAATAACCTGTGAAACTCTGGAATGTTTTTTTGTCCACCTCTTCCCTCCTCCTCTCTGTATATTGCCTTACAACAACTTCCTCCATGTCCTGCTTCCACTGCTTTCTTCCGTCCACCTGCTCATGTCACTCCTGTCACCAGTCTCCATTTCATTATACTCCATGTTGGATGTGTGTTGTGTTGTCTTCTCACCCTCCCTTGAGTGAAGGATGTGGTCCCGCACGTGTGTTTTCCTGAATTAACACGGAAACATAAGATTCCTTAGGATTTTCTGTTTCAGAGGGTTCATCAGGTGTAACGATGAGAACGAGTTTGTCTCTCTTGATGGGTGGTCTCAGCCAAGATCATGGTTTTGTTGATTCCCTCGGAACAATTTACTAAATAATTTCTTTACCCATCCATGAAAAAAAGGACAGGATGCGCTTAAGGATAAGGGTGTTGGAGTAAGGCTTAGGTAGATAAATCACGATAAATCACGATTCAGCCACCGAGCGGGGCGTAGGGTGGCAACCCCTCTCCATTCTGCATCTCTCAGCCCTGCCAGTCCGTTTCAAGCAAGAGCTGAGGAACGAGGAGGCCACAGAGAGCGGGACGGCGACGCTGCAGTGCGAGCTGAGCCGGCCGGGCGGCTCCGTCCAGTGGAGGAAGGACGGGAAGGTGCTGATCCCAAACGGGAAATACAAAATGAGGCGGGAAGGGCGCTTCGTTGAGCTGGTCATCCAAGACCTAGACCTGACGGATGCTGGGAGCTACACCTGCGTGTGTGGAGAGCAGGAGAGCACAGCTGCTTTGAGAGTGAATGGTAACGCTCCTACCCACGTTTCTCTTTAAACCCCAAACGTAGCAGTTTTGGCAGCATTTCCTGCTCAACCAGAGCTTGGTCAGTGTGCTTTCTTAGGGATTTCATGTTCTTGGCTCTGTAGTGCCAGAGTCTCACCCTATTAGAGAATATTCTCTTGTGCTTTTTTTGCCTTGAGACAGCACCTGTATGTAATATATTGTAGCACAGCACCAGGTAGGTGTTTTCTATATAAGGAAAAGGATCTCAGTTTTGCCCAGGACCCTTTAAGGGAAGAATGCCAGAAGTTTCTACGCCCTCTTGATTGCAATTGGCTCGGTGCAAAGACAAAACCACTGATAGGTCTCTTTAGCTGTTCCTCAGAAATGTAGCTAGTCTCTATTGGGCTCTTTGCTGAAAAACCCACCTAAATGATTCAATACTCAAGGGAGAGTGTGAGGGTTCTCAGCACATTTTCAGGGTGTTGTAGCAGGTGTGTGGGACCTGTCCCTACACCGTGTTCAGCTTTGTTCTTTGGTTTTGTATTATTTTCTTCATTTATTAAAACCTTTTTGCTTTTTCATGACACACCTGACCATGCCATCTCACTAAATATTTTAAGCCATTTTCTGTGAGGTGCTGGACACCCTCAGAGGTATTGAACCCTCACAGAGCTAAATGCATCCGGCTCTTTGAGAAATTCAATAAGATATTGTTCAATTTATTTCTCTTTCCTCTAGGAGGTTTTACCCCCTTTTTCAATTGTACCCACCTAGAAACAGAGCATTTTTGATTGAGTGTACATGCTGCAGCCCAGTAACTCCAGCTCATTTCATTCTGGTGCTGATTCCTTCTCTGTTGGTATTGCATCCTTCAGCATTGCCTATCCTCTTCCAAGAAGAACTGATGAACAAGGAAGCTGCAGAGGGGGAGGCAGTCACTTTGCACTGCAAACTGAGCAAGTCAGCCCCAGTTGAGTGGAAAAAGGGGAATACGGTGCTCAAGCCGAGTGAAAAGTACAAAATAGAGCAGGAAGGTCCCTTTGTGGAGCTGACAATCCAGGATTTGGATTTGGCAGACGCTGGGGATTACAGCTGTGTGTGTGGAGACCGACAGACTACGGCTGCTCTGGCAGTAAATGGTAAAAAAGAAATTCTCAGCGCATGTTCCGAGTCAACCTGTGTGATTCCAAAATCTCTTCCTCTCTTACTTCTGCTTCCTCTGGTCCCTGCATACTTCCAATCCTCCTTTCTGCTGATTAATTTTCCTACTCTTTCTTCTCTCTCTTTTTCTCCTTTCACCTGATGCCCTCTTGATGTGCTTCCAAGGTGCTTTAGTCAAAAGTGGAGAGCAGGTTCCCAAATCAACACAACCTCCCTTGTCCAGAATGGCTCCTTGTTTAGAAGTTTTCTCATAGGAACTGACCTGAAAGTGGGAATAATAATTATATTTTGTGACTTAGACTGTGGCACTTGTTGCTCCTAAGAGGAACAAGTTTTCATCAATGTATGATGCTACACAAGGACAATCTTAATGAAAAATAGGCTTTTTATGCTCCTGCTGTTCCTAGCTTTTTTAACCAATTTTGGCTTAATACTTCCCAAGCAAATATTTTATTTCTGAAAAAAAACCTGACAGCATGTTTGCAACTGCTCTGCTTTAAGGGACTCTTATTTATAAAAATTCAGACAGTGCCATGAATCAGGCTCTTCTGGAGAACTCCTGCTTTTCTCAAGGGAAGCAAAATGCTCTGGGTCTCATGTTGAAATACAGCCTCTAATTTTATGTCTTTGATTTTATGGTGTATAAAGTAAAGGGAAGCTGTGTTGTCAACTAATTTGCAGATAGACTTGATTTTAAAGAATGTCCTAAAGCATGAGGACAGAAAAAAAAAATAATTAGGCTGAATTATCTTTTGAAAGGTTAAAGGTTGGAGAAAAATTGTGGAGGAACTAAATCCTGGAGGAGACCAAGAAGGTCTGGTGGCTCCAGGGAGATAAGAGAGGGATTAAGTCATGGATTAGGCTTTCCCAGGGTTGATGCCATGTCCGTGTTTGCTCTGCAGTCCTGCCTGCTCTTTTCACCAAGGGACTCACGGACAAAGAAGCCACCGAGGGTAAAAGTGTCTCCCTGCACTGTGAGCTGAACAAGGCTGCTGCTAGCGTGGAGTGGAAGAAGGGCTTCAAGACCCTCAAGCCCAGTGACAAATACAAAATGAAGAGGGAAGGTGTCGTGGCTGAGTTTATAATCCAAAATCTAGACACGGCGGATGCTGGGAATTATTCCTGTGTGTGTGGAGACCAGCAGACCATGGCAGTTCTAACAGTTCATGGTAAAACAAACAGAGCAGGGCACATCCTGAAAGTAACTACCCTGATTTCTCTGTTCCTTTGGACCGACCCCTGGATACGCTCCCATCTCCTTCTTCAGCCAGACCTTTATCCACAGCTCACCGGTGCCAGTGAAATGCATCCATTGGCATCTGTGCAGCTGGAAGTCGTGGCACGAGAGGGATATCGGTGTCCAAGCTCAGAGTGAGGCAACCAGGGTCACTGCCACTCTTTTAACTAGGGGCCATCATTTTGCTTTTCCCTTGAAAGGTCCTTTATTAGACTCCCCATTATGCTCAAGGCAAAAATGGGCTGCTTCAAAGGGATTACGTCTTAGGGATTTTTCAGTGTCTTAAAATTCCAAAAGGTTAGGGTATTCTGTGGAATCTTATGCCCATACTCCATTCCTGAGACAACTTATACTTACAGCCCAGTTGTCATGGAATTCAGTTGGTGTTCTGTGTTAAACAAGCCCAGAACTTCTAAAGGACAACCATTCTCAGGGAGAACTTTGATTTTTACTGAACCTGACATCTTTGAAAGGGTATGTCAGTTCACGTGAAAATGCTTGTTTTCCCGCCATGCATTGAAATGAACAATTTCATTTCAAACTGGCATTTAAAATGAAACTCCAGTGTTTCATTTTTTTTTTTTTTTTAATGTAAAATGTCTCTTTGTTTGCTTAAGTATGTGGAAACACAGCAAGTATCTTCCCATTGTGGTTTAAAATGTCATAAAAGAAAACCATTTTCTTTCCAGAAATTTCAAATTGGTGTTTGTCCTTTTGATTGAAATTTCACAGGGGGGAAAAAATGGTGTTTCAACCTCTACTTGTATTGATTTGTGACTCTAAGTACATGTAAAATACCTCTATGGATTTCTGCAAGAGTTAAATCCTCTCCTAGTGATGACATTCCTTTCCCAATGATGGTTCATGGAGAATCTCTGTTCTTGTGTTGATAAATCAGTTCAAGATAAGAGGGAAAAGGAAGCTTAAACATAATTTTAACTCTTTGGAGCGCTGCATCTCACTGCTGATATTGCTGTCCTTCAGCTTTGCCTGCATTTTTCAAGGAAGGGCTGAAGAACAGGGAAGCCACGGACGGTGCCACTGCCACTCTGCGCTGCGAGCTGAGCAAGGTCGGCGTCCCGGTGGAGTGGAAAAAAGGGGACAAGGCTCTCAAACCGAGTGAAAAGTACAGGATGAGACAGGAAGATACAGCTGCAGAGCTGCTGATCCGAGATCTGGAGGTGGAAGATACAGGAGAGTACTCCTGTGTGTGTGGAGATCAGAAAACCTCGGCTGTCTTGACAGTCCATGGTAAAAAAGCCAATCTCCGTTGGGATAGCAGTACCTCAAGGACATCCCTTTTCTCTCTCTCCTTCCCACCTGCTTTGGTGTTTTGATTCTGCAGCATTTTCTCGACTTACTGGTCCTGATTCACTCCATCTCCCACTGTCAGTTTGAAACCAGTGTTTTTGTATCAGAGCAGAGAATAGTTGTGAGAATTTCTCATCTCAGAGAACAAGAGTGAGCAGACCTCCAGCAGAAGATCGTTCTCAGGGGGGTTTCTCATTGTGTCTCCCTGACATCAGTAGGTTTTCATGCTTAACCTGAAGGAGAGTTCTTTAAATCTGCTGAGCTCAGTCAGTGAGAGGTTTTTCCATTCAGGATTGAGTGACCACCCTCCTCATCTGCGGGATTGTGGCATATTCTGCTGAGGAAAGAGTACTTCAATAAATCCCCACCCCTCAGCATTATTCTGCAGGTCCTGGCTTAGGGAATAATGGGGGAAATTTTGTTCCTGGCTCTGCCATGGTGAATGGTGATGAGCTCTGGTTTTCCCCTCCAGAAGGAGCAGTTCCTGTGTAGCTCCCATAGATGGAAGAACAGCTTTTATTTAAGATACCTCTCCTGGATAAAAAGCTGACAAGGACAGGGGGAAACTGAGGAGGCAAAACTATTCTCCCAGATTTTCTGCACACTTTTCCTTTGTCTTCTTTCTCCCAGCTGGAGGAATTCCTGTTCCTTCCCTCTTCTGACCTGTCATTTTCATCTCTCTGTCACTTGCATTCATTTTTAGTAGCAGATCATAAAACAACTTTTTGGATGCTGCTAAAATCCCTATAATCCTGATACTAGTGTCATTATATCCTTTGAAATCTTGGGTTAAAGGTGCACCTGAAGCTATATTACTGTGGTGTTGTGGGGGTTTTTTTTGTTTTTTTTTGGTTTTTTTTTGGGGGGGGAGGGTGGGGGGTGGTTTTTTTCTGAACCAGAAATTTAAATTACAATGCTAGGGAAGGCAGGGATCTCCAGCAGCCCTGTCACCCTGGCTGATGACTTTTAATCAAAATTCAAGTCATTAATGTTCAAGATAGATTATTTCATGGTGAAATAGGTAGAGAGGAATATTGGAATCAGCTGTGAAGTGGTGAATACCAACAGGTTAATGTTAGAGGCAGGTCACGGTGGAAATCATCCTGGTGGGATCCTGCTGTAGTTTTCTTTTAGAGGCATTTTTCCAGACTGATTTGTTTTCCTGTAGCAGTGAAGGACTGGCCACAGACCCCAGCCCTGAGTTCCCCAAGGTCTGTTTAATGGTTTTGATGTGCTCTCTGTTTATATTACACCCCCTAGCTCTGCCTGCACTGTTCAAGAGAGATCTTGTCAATGTGGAAGGCACAGAGAACAGGACGGCCGTTCTGCAGTGTGAGCTGAGCAAACCCGCCCCGGTGGAGTGGAGGAGGGGGCAGGAGGTGCTCAGACCTAGTGAAAAATACAAAATGAGGCTGAAGGACACCACTGCTGAGCTGACAATCCACAGCCTGGAGGAAGGAGATGCAGGAGATTACACCTGTGTGTGTGGAGACAAGACAACCACTGCCTCCCTGACAGTGCATGGTAAAATATCTGGGTTAGGAGGAACTTTCTGCATTGTCATCTGTGATCCCCCTGTAGGATCACAATCTGCTCTTGATCCCTTCTGTTATTTTAAAATGTTGTGGCAGCTGTTCCAACCACTGGGAATATCTTCCCCTGAAAGCCCTTCCTTTGGGACTGATTAACAGCATCACAGCATATTTTCAGTCCCTGCTATCTCCTGTTGATGGAATTTGGAAGGGGAAAATGAAAAGCTCAATGAAGTCAGAAGTAGCACTTCGGAATATTTTCACTCATTCATTTATTTAGGGTATATCACTTGAGATTTCTCTTGTTTTTCTTGGATGAAAGTGAAAAGTGATGAAATTTTAAGTTTAAACAATGTGGTGTTCATTTTAATTCTTAATCTGGTTTTGAGCAAGAGATGTGCATAGTTCCTTGAAATCTTGGGCTCAGCTTTCTGTTGTTATATCTTAAGAAGCCTTTAAAACACACTTCCCAGTACTGATATTATAGTTTTACAGATTTCCAAATCAGTGAGAGTTGAGGTGTGGAGACTGGTGTGGTTCTCCATGTCATGCCATGCCTCATATCATTAAAAACACCCTCTGACTTATGAATAAGGTGTTTTCCAGCTGTCCAAACTCACTCCTTTATGGTTCTCAGAGTTGTTATAAGTCAACACAGGTTTCCAAGTCATTGTGAGACGCTGAATGTGGTGTCTTGCAAAGCACAAGTCAGGATGCCCCCAAATCATCCTTTGCTCTCAGGTTCTGTACATTCTAAAACCTTTTGAAGTGTTTTAATCCAGTGGAACAGTCAAGACATGATATTTTCTCAGTTTTAAAGCGCTCTCTTTCCACCTGTGATCTTCAGCCCTCCCTCCTCACTTTAAGAAAGAGCTGAAGAATGTGGAAGGCACAGAAAATGGCACGGCCACTTTCTGCTGCGAGCTGAGCAAAGCTGGAGCTGCCGTGGCGTGGAGGAAAGGAGACAAAGCCCTGGGGACAAGTGACAAGTTCACCATGAGATGCCAGGGCACGGTGGCTGAGCTGGAGATCCGTGATTTAGTCCTGGCCGATGCTGGAGATTACACGTGCTCTTGTGGAGAGCAGGAAACCACGGCCGTGCTCAGAGTGAATGGTAAAAATTAAAAATGGAGATATGTCATAAATTCAAGAGGTGGTTTTCAAACAGCTTTTTTTTAATAATGTAGGGGTGTCAGCTTGGAAAGTGCAGCCCTGTTTCTGTTGAGCTTAGCAGTATCTGGTTGGACGTGGGAATTTTGGTGTCAGGTGCAGGTTGGACATTCACGGCAGAAATTGCAGATATTCATCCTTGGTGCTGACTCATTGCTTTGATGTTTATGTTCCGCAGTAGGTGCTGAGAGATGGAAAATCACATTATTGTGATGTTGACTGTAAGGGTGTCGTGACCTTAAAGTAGAGAAGATTGGTTGATGAGATATTTTTGAGACAGTTATCAGTGTTTCAATATAATTTGATGGTCAAGCTCTGCTAGAGCACTCTGTGAGGTGAAATTATGGAATAGCTTGGGTTGGAAAGGATTTTTTAAAGGTCCCTCATGCAAAAGTGAAACTGATGCCTCAGATATAGGTTAATTTATGCACTTTTTCAGTAACAATTTGCATTTCCATAGAACATAGATGCTCTGGTTAGGCTTTATTTTCCATTCCTGCAGGCAGTATCCAAGGTAGGTCTCAGTCATGCAGGTCTGAAGTTGAGACTGATGTGGTTCTTCTCTTCATGCCATGGACTTCACCATAAAAAAAATATCTCTGACTTATGAATGAGGTGTTTTCCAGCTTTCCAAGGTCACTCTCTTATGGTTCTCAGAGCAGTCTTCCATCCTGATGGATTTGATTAGGAAAGGCTTTTCTTATCACTTGTGGCTGTCAGACCTCATGAAATGTTTGCTTGAGTTGGTGCCAGGGTCCCACATTCTGCTCCTTTTGACTCCCCCCAGCCCTGCCTGTGCGCTTCCAGAAGGAGATGAGGGATGAAGAAGCCACGGAAGGCGCGACGGCCACTCTCCAGTGTGAGCTGTCCAGGGCTGCCTCCGTGGAGTGGAGAAAGAAGCACAAAGTGCTCAGACCGAGTGAAAAATACACAATGAGGCAGGAGGGCACCACAGCCCAGCTGCTGATCCATGCTCTGGAGGTCAGGGATGCTGGGGAATACTCCTGTGTGTGTGGAGAGGAGAAGACAACGGCGGCATTGACAGTGCACGGTAAAGAGCGCAGAAATGGGATATTCCCAGAAATGGGACATTTTTGGGTGGTGTTTGTCCCTCCTCCTCTGGAAGCCCCAGTACTGACATGCAGCAAGTTCTTTCTCTGATCTTGCCATCATTAATTCTGTTCATAAGAGACTTTCTTCTTTTTACTGTGGTTTTTGACTAATTCTAACCATGATTGTAGTTCTTTGATTTTACTAACATTTTCCCTGTTTATTCTCTCTGCTCTTGTTGGTGCAGGGCTGAACTTCTTTGTAGCACACCAAAGACTGAAGGATGTCACAGACTTGCTTTTTTTAAATTCTGTTTTACCTGCTTTTGACTTGAACATAGACAGATGGAGCAGCAGGAACGTTCATAGCTCTTTAAAAGAGCCATTTTATTTCAAGTTTCATCGGGATATGACAAGTCCTTTCAAACAACAGAAAGAAAACTTGGTTCAGTGTAATTTTCTTTGTAACTCTGCCCAAGAATAATGTTGATTTTTATTCAGGTGCCACAGAATACTCAGCATTAGAGTAGGAGAATATTTCACAGTCCTCAGCCAAATTTATCTGCAAACTTCCCATGGAAGAGAGGGAAACTTTATTTTCACTATTAACACAGGCCAGTCAGAAGTGGTTTCAGCCTCTTTCTCACCTCGAAATCCAGTAGGTCTGAATTCAGGGAGTTGATTTCTTTGCTTTTCTGCCCATCTTTGTATTTGCCAATAAAACAAGGATTGCTTCAGCCTTGAACTTCCAATCTAACCATGAAAAATAGAAATGAAATGGACTTGTACAGGTCAGTCCATCCTTGAGCCCTGAGTCATCATCATCACTGCCAGAAAGATCTTCTTCATTTCAACAAAAGTTTCTTGAGCCATATGAAGTCATTACTTCTTATTTCAAATTATACAGAAATGGAGAAATAATTGTATAAAATTTGAAAAAAAAGGAGTACTGTGACACTTTAATTTATCCATCTTAACTATGAGGATTTCTTTATTTGCATCAGACTTGAATTTTTTTTGACTTGCATTTGTTCCACGGACTCTTGTAACCCCAAATCCCTCACTGCAGTTCTCCTCCTTCTCGTATTTGTGTTGTTGGTTTTCCCTAAGTATGTTTCATTTGCTCTTCCTGAATTGCAGCCTATTTTATCACCACTACTTCATACAAATCTTCTATACCTTAATCCAGTTTAAAGAAGTGTTTTCACCCATTCTCCCTTCCCACATTCAGATCATCTTCAAAATTAACGAAACCTTGAATTTCATTGTCCAAGTTGCTACAGAAAATGCTGAATAATCCTGAACTCTGAGAAGTGAGAAACTCTGCTCAACTCATTCTTTACATTGTGAGTGTAAACCCCAGTTCAGAATCCTGTAACTGTGGTTTTCAGACTAGTAGCACTTTCCTTCTGTAATTCTACCTATGTCTAAGCTAAAGTTAAAATTTTACTAAAATAATAATGTAGAACATCTAATGTGTCTTTCTGTCAAGGAAATCCGCACCAAGAAAATAATTACCCTCTTGTGAAGAGAAAAGTTCTTGGCAAATCTGAGTTTTTCACAGAATTAAGTTGAGATGACTGTAATTCCTTGGATCCTCTCTCTGCTCTCTCTCTCTCTCTCTTTATATGACAAGCATTATGAATGGGATTCAGCTTCAAGACTGAAGAATATTCCTAAATTCCCATTTTTGTCAATGGAGAGCTATCAAACTCACACCATGGGAACCAGGAAGACCTCCAGCTCATTTTAAGGGAGAAATTTATAATTTGGAGCTCTACTGGCTCCACTGACTTTACAGAAATGATTTTTCTTTCTTTAGTCTCTGGGATTTTAGAATCTCGCTTTGCACAGCAAGAACTAAATGTGTATATTTCAATCTGAGATATATTTTTTCACCTCTTAGCTTCTGTTTTTTCCACACTTTAGGAGCATCAGCCACTCTCTTTGATTTCTCCAGTGTCACTGTCAGTGTCTGAAATTGGTTGTGCCTGCACCTTAAGAACTCCAGGACAAATTTGATCACACCAAGCTGCTTTGAGAATATTTATTTAAATATTGTCTAATATTTTTTTTTCTTTTCCATGCCAGATTTTTTATTACTTCCTTAATTAAAACTAACATTTAATAATAGTGAAGAAAAAGGAATTAAACACTTCAGGTTTCACCATGCCCACTCATCATCAACTTACTTTCCTGAAAAAGAGGCAGACCAACATCTCCCTTGTTGTTTTCCTTCCTTCTGATCTATTTACATTAATGTCTGCACAATTATCCTCCGCATCCTTATTCTCAATTATTTCTTTCTTGCTGGTCTGGGTCAGGAAATGGAGGATCCTATCAAGCTCTTGCTCAGCTATTTTATATCCAAATGTAGTTCCCACCCCATTCCAAAGGCTTATGGATGTCATCCCATCCTACTGCTTCCACATATTGCCACATTTCCACCCAGTCTTACAATCTGAATAATTCTGTTTGTTGTTCCAAAAGGGGTGAGGTGTCAGGAAGCCCCTGAACTTCCTGGGGTGAGGGATTTGTGGCAGATTTCTGCAGTGGCTACATCATCCTTTTCTTTCCTTTTCATTCCTACCTGAGCACTTTCAGCATCTCTCTCTGAGTCTGCTCTTCACTCTTATCCTAACTCTGCGCTAGGTCTGAAGGCATCCTTAAAAATTAAAAAGTTATAATTTCTTTTTCTTTAGCTTTTTTCCTTATCATGGTGTAACCTCTTCTATTAATTTTCTAGGCTGGGTTATACTGAGAAAATTGCAATTTTGACCACACATGAAGTTTTTTCCATTTCTGCTGCTTATTTTCCACACATCTCTAAACCTATCAGCAAATTTATTTAATATTTTCAGATAGAAATAATGAGACCCTTTTTATCCATGACACAAATCAGCACCTTCCTTCTGAGAGACCCTCATGTCAGTAACCAGGCAGGGATAGATATCGGTGAACACCTTTTATTTTGGTGCTCAAGAGCTGCTTGTCACGAACGCCTTTGGAATGATAACACTGCTCTGTTTCTCAGCCCTTCCTGCTCTGTTCAAAGAAGAGTTAAGAGACGAGGAGGCCGAGGAGGGTGAAGCAGTCACTCTGCACTGTGAGCTGACCAAACCTGCCCCGGTGGAGTGGAGAAAGGGACACGCAGCCCTCAAGCCTGGCGAGAAATACAAAATGAGGCAGAAGGATGTCACTGCAGAGCTGGTGATCCACAGCCTGACCGAGAGCGATGCTGGGGATTACACCTGTGTGTGTGGGGAGCAGCAGTCCACAGCTTCCTTGGCAGTACATGGTAATGGCCAACTCCACCTGGATGCCACCGTGATTGAGATTGGGGTTTGAATTGCTTTTATCACCGTGGTCACTGTTATCTGTGAGCGGTTCCTCTGAGTCTGACCTCGCGTGGCAATAACCACGAGGATGAGTTTTGTGATTTTAGGGGTGAAACCTTTCCCCAGATCCGTGTACAAAGTGGTTTTAGGACCTAATCCTTGAAGATGTGAGGTCAAGCCTGAAGACACCTCCCCACCTTTCCTTCCCCACCCATGCCCTCACCTGCAGGCTGTGTTTGCTGCTGCCTTTAACCCTGCTCCCATTGCATCCTCAGTGCTGCCTGCAGGCATCCAGGAGAGCCTGAAGGACGAGGAGGTGACCGAGGGTCGAGCGGCCACTCTGAGGTGTGAGCTGACCAAAGCTGCCCCCGTGGAGTGGAGGAAGGGCAGCACCTTGCTCCAAGCCAGTGACAAGTACAAAATGAGGCAGGAGGGCACGGTCAGGAAGCTGCTTATCCAGGATGTGGAACTGAAAGATGCTGGAGAGTACACGTGTGTGTGTGGAGAGCAGGAGACAACAGCGGCCTTGATAGTGCATGGTAAAAATAATACACATATATCTGTATTATTGTGGATTTCTATGCCTGCTCGTTGCTATTGGCTGTGTGTTCACCAGCGGCTGAATTGTTTCTTTAAATCTGTAAACTCTCTGTGAGATCTGGTTGTATCCAGGCTGCTTTTCTCTTTCTGTCTTTTGGTTTGTCCAACGTCACAGAATTATGAGGAAAACACCCTGTTCCCAGCCTAAAGTGTTCTCTGCTTCTGTACCACCCCACCCCTCCTGTCACCTGTGTGCCACGTGTCATTTTTAATGTCCCCTGTGCATTTTGTGACCTTCAGCCCTGCCAGCCCTTTTCCAAGAAGACCTGAAGGACGTGGAAGCCACGGAAAGCCAAACAGCCACTCTGCGCTGTGAGCTGAGCAAGGCTGCAGCTGTGGCGTGGAAGAAAGGGAGCAAAACACTCAGGGCAAGTGAAAAATACGTCATGAGGCAGGAGGGCGCCCTGGCAGAGCTGGAAATCCGTGACCTAGAGCTGCAGGATGCAGGAGAATACACCTGTGTGTGTGGGGAGCAGCACAGCACGGCCTCTCTGACAGTGAAGGGTAAATGCAGATGATTGTCCGCTTTCTGTTTCCCTGAAACCCTCACGGAGTGTCCACTTGCTTTTGACTTGTGTCCAGTTCTTGCTCAGGTGGTTTTTTTTTTGTCTGGTGTTGCTGAAGAGGGAGCTGAGTACAGGAACTGTCTCTCCTTGCAGACCCACCGCTGTGTTATAAGTTTAAGGGAATCGCACCCAGGGAATGTCAGACCAGCTGAGATGTCCTGTACTGTGATAAATCGTTTAAATTCTACCTTAAACCTTGTACTTTGGCCTGTCATTCTCTTTATGCTGGATTCAGTTTTCCAGATCTTCATAGTGATAACCTCAATCTGGCCAGGTTTGATCTTCAGCTGGGCATTCACGATGCTGATCGCTTCGTTTAAATACACTTTCTATTGGCTTTCCATTCCCAGCCCTGCCAGTGCTTTTCAAGGAAGGGCTGAAGGATGAAGAAGCCCAAGAAGGAGAATCGGTCACTCTGAGATGTGAATTAACCAAAGGAGCTCCCGTGCAGTGGGAAACAGGGCCCAACGTGCTCAAAGCATGTGACAAATATCAAATGAGACAGTCTGGCACCACTGCAGAGCTGCTCATTCATCGCCTAGAAGAAAAAGATGCCGGAGATTACACCTGTGTGTGTGGTGACCAGAAGACAACGGCAACCTTAACAGTTCATGGTAAAAAAGAACTTATTAAAAATGATAAATATCTCTTGAGATGGGCACAGTCCCGAAATGTAGTTGTTTTTTCTCTGGGTCGTTAGTTTGTCTTTGCTTTTATCCCTTCCTCTTCCTTCATTCTATTTGTAACTCGTTTCTTCCCAAGAGTTGCTTGGGGTGAATTTTTGGGTCATTATTAATCTGTCCTTTAAAAGGAGAAAATGAGAAGTTTCCTTCTGTGCAAGTCTCCTCCTCTTGGATATTTGCATTTTCCAGCTCCAACTCCCTAGGTCACGTCAGTGTTTCTCCAAAACACCCAGGCATGGGCTGTCAGGTCCTTCTTCTCCAGGAGCTGGAAAAGGGGAAGTGAGGGTTGGGGGAGCAGAAAGAGGAAGAAATTCTCTGGCCATGTTTTTTCTGAAGGTTCGAGATTCTTTAAAGAAGTCAGAGATGCAGAGTGAGAAAAGTGTTATCATTCCAGAGCTTAACTCCTGTAGGTCGTTTTGAGTTATGATTTCCAAAATGAGGAGTAATAAGAATCTCAAACTCTTAGTAGATGTAATGGTCCTTCAAACTTCAGTTCAAAATTAGGAGTAGTTTTCTTTCGAATTCTGTCTGCTTTCATGTAGATGGGGCTGTAACCCTTTAGTAAAAACAAACAAGAAACTAACAATATCAGCCTTCAAAAATGACTTTTGCGTGGGTAAAATAGTTCTGTATCCAGCAGTGTTGTTTGAGAGTGCTGCTGATCTGAGGTCTGGGTCTTTCTGTTTTGCTCTCTCAATATAAATAACAACAAAAACCCATGGAACTGATCCCTCAGGGTGACTGAAATCACATTTCACTCGAAGAAAGACACTTCCACAGTTTCTGAACTTGGTTGTCCTAAGAATGTCAATAATAGGCTGAAGAAAAGGCAAGAGGGGAAATAATCTCAGAATAGAAGTGAGGGTTTTAATTCTGGTTTTCTGCTGTCCCTTTGTCCGTGTCACATCCTCCAGCTCTGCCAGCACTCTTTAAGGAAGAGCTGAAGGACAAGGAAGCAGAGGAAGGTGGAGAAGTCTCCCTGCTCTGTGAGCTCTCCAAGGCTGCTCCGGTGGAGTGGCGGAAGGAGCAGAGGGTCCTCAAACCAAGTGGGAAATATGAGATGAGGCAGGAAGGGCTCAAGGCAGAGCTGGTGATCCATGAAATTGCTGAGGAGGATTCAGGAGACTACACCTGTGTGTGTGGAGAGCACCAGACTACGGCTGTCTTGACAGTACAGGGTAAAGTCATCCCTGACCTCCTGTTTCCTGACGGGAAACCTCTGTCCTCTGTTCTAAGCTGTCCAATTTTCCACATCTGTCTGTTCATCTTTATTAACTGACTTCCACTAAGCTGAAAATGTTCCTTGCCCCTCCTCACCTGCAGGCTGTGGAAATTGGGAAATTCCTGTCTGCATTTCCTCTGTGCCATCCTTTTTCCTTTTCCTTTCCTTAAACACAAGCCTGCTCTCCCTTCTTCTTTCCCTTCTGCCATTCCTTTTCTACCACGTAACCCCACTGTTCTTTGGTCTTTCCTTTCCTGCATTTATTCTCTAAACCACAAATCTATTTATTCTTTGCCATTCCTTTCTGGAATTCTCAATACCAACTATTTTAATACAGGGAATAAGGAGTATCCAGAATAAGACAGTGTTAGTTATAATTTCCTCTGCAGTTAAGTCATGTCCATTTTGGGCTTTGTGCCCATAATCTCTGTCCTGATGGCCAAAGATAGATTTCAATTGGGAGACTGATTTTTCTAAGGAAAGAATAAATTCGTTCTGTGACCTCCTTCTGATCTTCCTTTGTTGGGAGAACAGTTTGCCGGACTAACAAGTCTGGTGTTTCAGCCTAACACTGATGGCATGGGAAACGAGCCAAATCAGGAGTAAGCATGTTTCCTGGCTGGGATATTTTAACTAAGTCTCTGATACTGGACAATAATTTTGAGATCTGAGATATCCAACCTTACTAAACAGATGAAATATCCCATTATCCCACCTAGTTAAGAGAAGGACATATGTGAAGGTCACCATATTTATTTCAAGGATGCAAGCTGTAATGGGTACAAGAATTATGTTAAATGGGAAAAATGTGTTCTGAGACGAGATCCCAGGCTGGAATTCAGTGGCTGGAGATTTACTTTGGGGTCAGGAAGAATCCGCAACTTCTGGATGTGCCTCTTCAAGGATATCTCAAGGAAGAAGGAGTGAGGATGAGCCAGGAGCTGTGCCAACAGCCAGAGCACAGCAGGGCAGCTCTGTGAGTAGGAAGAGAGTGCAAAGCCATGAAGTTTGTGGAAGATGCCAATACGTGTGAATTAAGGAGATCAGAGCTGGTATTCTGCTTTTTTTCTGAGGAGGAAGCTGGAAGAAGCAGGTGTAAATCTGTTGAGGACTGTGCAGTTTTGCTGTAGGAAGCCAGGGTAAATCCAAAAGGATTAGGATGTCTGTTCCCACTAAGATATTTTAATTTCTCTTTCCTCTCCTTGTGGCTGATGCTCACCCATCCTTGACAACTTTCCTCTGTCACAACCTTCTCAACTTTCCCACGTCTCTTCCTCGCCCCTCCCTGGAGACACCCTCAGTTTGTAACACATTTTACCTGCATCCTTCAGCTGTGCCTCCGTTTTTCCAAGAGGAGATGACCAGCCAGGAAGGGGTAGAAGGTGGAACGGCCACTTTGCGCTGTGAGCTGAGCAAGGCCCCTGCCCGTGTGCAGTGGAAGAAGGGCCAGGACGTCCTCACCTCGGGCACCAAGTACAGCATGAGGCAGGAGGGACGTGCTGTGGAGCTGGTGGTCCACGGCTTGGACCTGAGTGACGCTGGGGATTATTCCTGTGTGTGTGGAGACAAGACCAGCACGGCTGCCCTGACAGTTCATGGTAACGTAATCCTCGGGGTGAACGTCCTCAAAACCTGCCCAGATCTCTATTGCCACGTTCCTGTCCCTTTCTGTTTGCTTGGGCTTTTGGTTCCTTTGGACTCTGTGCCTCCTCCTCTTGTAGAATAGGGAAAAACATTCCCTGTTGGTGTTTGTTCCCCGCAGCTGTGCTAGTTCTGTTGCCTCGCTGTCCCATCTGGGTCACCAGAAAGTGATGTCTTGGGAAGGCTGAGCTGGAACAGAAATTGGACAGAGCTGGAGAATAAAGTAGAGATTTATTAAAAGGCCTTTAGGGTACACCTTGGCCAGGACAAGAGCCTGGACAGCGACACACCCAAGGTGGACACAAAATGGACACAAAGCAGTCACGAGGTCTCACACTTTGATAAGTTTTGGTCCATTTGCACATTGGGGTTGAATTGTCCAATTCCAGCTCCAGGTTCTCCAGTCCCATCCTTCTTGTTTTCTCCCTCCAGCCACCGTTGTTTGTGCTTTTGGGCTGAACACTTGTCCCAGGTGTCCTTGGTGTGCAGCAGGAGCAGGATTTGTTTTGTGTGGCTGCTGTGTGCAGAGAGCTGAGTGACCCTGGCTGTGAGCTCAGAGCTGCACCCTGGGCAGCACGGAATATGAAAAACAGGAAAATAAAACTGAAGGCATCATTTCCTCTCACTTTCCTTGCCCTGATCCAGTGTCCAGGGAAGCTGGGGAAGATTTTCCATGGTGTTCCACTGACCTGGATCAGGTCTCAGTAATTCCCCATGAAACCTCTCCCCCGGGACCTCACCAAGCTGCATTTTAAGGAAAATTTGCCTTCTCTGTGGTATCTCTCTTACTCTTCAGCATTGCCTCCAGAATTCAAGAGAGAGTTGAAGGACCTGGAAGCTGTGGAAAATGGCACAGCTGCTCTGCAGTGTGAGCTGACAAAGCCTGCTGAGGTGGAGTGGAAGAAAGGGCAGGAGGTGCTCAAAGAGAGCAGCAAATATGAAATGAGTCAGGACGGTGCTGTTGCAAAGCTGATTATCCATGAGCTGGAGGAGGAGGATGCTGGAGCTTACACCTGTGTGTGTGGAGATCGGCAGACAACTGCCACGCTGACAGTCAATGGTAAAGAGCTAAAGGGAAAAGGCTGTAACCTTTTCTGAAAATAAAAATAGCAACTGTGGTTTAGTGTTGCTTAAGGAAAAGGTTGTAAATCGTAAGGTGTGCAGAACAGCCCGGTCTATGCAGCTCATGGAGTGGCCAGGAAGAAAATGGGAATTGCACTGCAGAACTCAGTGCATCTTCTCTGTATTTTGCTGTCAGAATAATCAAAATCTCTCCTGCAAGTGGCCTGCCTCAAGAGGGAATCTGAACCCTTAAAATTTCCCTGCCTTAAGAGGGAGTATGAACTCTTGCAAGACTCAGTAATAGGAGGGAATCTGAACTCTGAAAATTCCCTGCTGATCCTCAGAACACTTCTTCGGTGATCAGGGCAGTGCGCTGGCTGCTTTTACTGTAGGAAAACTATTATTCCATTTTTAGATCATAGATTAGGTTCTATATATTTCATGGCAAATGTAACTTCTTGAAATCCATTTCTTCTTGCTCTGCAGGTATTCCTATTGCTTCTCTGGGGAAATAGCTTCATAGTTCGAATCTAGAGTATTGAGATTTTGAGACATCTGGGGAAAAAAACCAAAACTCTCTTTTGGTGCTTTCATTTTCCCTCTACTTCCTTTTTCCCAAGCCCCAGCTGCAGCAGGTCCAAACCACGTTTCTGTTTTATAGCCCTACCAGCCCTTTTTAAGCAAGAACTTCAGGACATCGAGGCAGAAGAAGGTGGCACGGCGACACTGAGGTGTGAGGTCACCAAACCCAAGGCTCCAGTGGAGTGGAGGAAAGGGGATGTCACTCTCTACCCCGGTCTGAAATACGAGATGAGGCAGCAGGGCTGTGCTGCTGAGTTGGTCATTTATGACCTGGAACTGGATGATTCAGGGATTTACACCTGCGATTCCGGACACCAGCAGACAGCGGCTGAGGTGGCCGTGCATGGTAGGCACTGGTGACCCTTGGCTCAATAGGAGTGCAGTGGAAGGAGCTTTTCCTGGTGTTCTCTGCAGCCATTGATTTGTTTTGCTGCTGGTCCACGCCAGAATAAATGTTCTTCGTGGGCATGGCACACAGCAAGGTCGGAAGGTTCTTCTTGCAGCATCTATGAAAGCAATTAAGTCACAGAATCCCAAAATATTTTGGGTTGGGAAGGACTTTAAAGCTCATCTCATTCCACCCCCTGTCGTGGGCAGGGACAGCTTCAGGTTGTTCTCAGCCTCAGCCAAGCTGGCCTTGAATGTTGTAATGATGTAGAAATACGCTGAGTGCAGGGAGTGTGGCTGGATATGGGAATGGGATAAGGGATGCCTAGCTGGATGTAACGCCTGCCTGGGATGGTAAGAGATGCACCAGTTTGGGGCGAAGGGATTTCTGTGATATATGAATGTGCTGTATTGTTACTGGAGGCTTTAAACTTCCGGTGCAAATGCTGACTGCAGAAAACTTGAATCCACACCTGTGTTCCTTCACTCCTTCTACCATCCAGAACAAGGCCTTAACTGAAATCTGAGTTTCCCTTCCCGTTTATCACTCCACTCTTACAAAGGGATCAATACTAATGTGATCTTTTACACATTGATAGAAGCCTTATTTGGGGCAGAAATTCTCTTTGTTTAATATTGCAAACTCACAGATCTCTGTTGAGGGACAGGGATCTGCGTAAGAGAGGCTGCTCCCGGTGATCTTTGCCTAAAGCATCCATAGCCGGCCTGGAAACTCTTCCATTGGAAAGTCTGACTCCTTCAGACCCCAAACCAGGCCATTCTGTTGACCACTAAGACCAGATCTTTCCTAAGTTTGCCTGCCCTCAGCGCTTGGTTGCCTGTTTCCAAGACAGAGAGCTGCATCCCCAGGGTTATGGAATCATTAGAATACTCCATACCTGAAGGATGATGGTGGTGAGATTGGATCCTTCTTGCACTAAAACACTCCTGAAACGTTTTCCTCTCAAATTTTACAGCGCTGCCCATCACGTTTAAGCAACCTTTACAAAGTAAGGAGTTTGAGGAAGGAAGCACAGCCACGTTCTGCTGTGAGCTGTCGAAACCCAGCGCTGCGGTGGAATGGAGGAAGGGAGGCGTGGGGCTGCAGCCCAGCCAGAAATATGAAATGAGGCAGAGGGGGTGCCTGGTAGAGCTCTTGATACACAATCTCAGATTAGAAGACACGGGAGAATACAGCTGTGACACGGGGGATCAGGAAACCAGGGCAGCTCTGAACGTGAAAGGTACGTGGTGTGAGGGACTCCTAAAGGAATAGGTGCCTCCAACAGGCAAAACAATTTCAATGTGAATATTTTTAAGGGCATTATTCTTATTCTCTATTAATATCTTCCTTTTCATCTGATGTACTAGGATATTTTTATTTTTAATGAGAATGGAAGGGGATGATACTTTGTTTTTCCAGCTCTCCATTTGAGTTTTGGGTTCTAACAGGAAATACTTTCAAGTTTTGTTCCTGAGGAGAATTAAAGGGAAAAGCAATGATTTAACATAACATCTGGGCACTTCACATGACATGTTGTTTGACCATTTAAAAAGAATATTTTCTTTCAAATCCTGTAAGAAGACAATGATGTCCCTGACCTCTTGAGGCTGTCCATGGAGTTTTGAAGTTCTTTGCTCTTTGCTCATTGTTAAATCAACTGAGGGATGAAACCATTCCATGAATTCGCCACTGGGAAGGATTTGAGTCAAGGAACAAAGGAAATAAATGTTATGGGTGCAGACGGCTTCTTCTGATGCAGCCAGATCTCCTAGATGCACCAGGAAAATCAGAAAACATGGATCCAACCTAGGAACGCCAGAGTGAAATGCAGAGTATCTTGTTCTCCAAGAGTCACTCTGTGTTAACCAGGACTTGACCCAGGCTTCACTAAAAGATCCTGTTGATCCTTTTCTTTTCTCTTTTAGCCCTGCCAGTTCTTTTCCAAAAGCAGCTCAAGGATGAGGAGGCAGAAGAAGGAGCCACGGTGAAATTCCAGTGTGAGCTGACAAAGGATAACGCGGCCGTGGAGTGGAGGAAAGGCACCATGGAGCTCTTCCCATGCACCAAATACCAAATTAAATTAAGTGGGCGCAGAGCTGAGCTTGTGATCCATAACGTAGAGCCAGAGGATGCCTCTGATTACACCTGTGACACGGGAGACCAGCAGAGCACTGCCGCCCTCAGAGTGAATGGTTAGCATTGCACCCACCTGGGATGGAGGAGAAGAGGCATTGGTGGAACTGTCTGACTGACTTTATTTAATCCAAAAGTTGGGATAATGAGGAAAAGAGCTGCTCAGTCATAAAGCAGAGTACAGAGATGTGGATCTGGTGGGACGGGGCTCCCACCTAAGTGTGTAAAGCACAGAGTGCAGTGCACTGACCCCTTTCCCTGATATGATAAAAGCAAGAAATTCTGTGTCATGGGGATTTTGAAATACTAACAAAACTTTCTTTGGGCACTTTGCAATTTTTGTGCATCACTTGAATCAATAGCAAAATCACACATCATCCAGAAAAAGCATTTTGAGGTTGCTATTTTTAATCTCCCTGTGAAGATCCTGAGAATGTCATGTTTAACCAAACTAGGAATAATGTCTGTGATTGAACACAGAACAGGTCAAAGGTCCAACCTCCCTGCTCAAACAGGGCCATCCCAGCACCATCTATGAAATATTTGTGATTGCCTCAAAGCTGGGTGGAATCTGTGGCTTTGATCTAAGCCATAACCTTTCAAATAACATGTTTTTGCCGACTCTGACTCAAAACAGCAGCCACAGGGTCAGCTATGGGTGAAAGAGCCCAGTGATTGCTTTACCTATCCCACAGTAGTGTTTTTACTGAAATCACAGGTACTGGGATTCCTGTTTTTCCAACTGCTCACACACCCCCCGTGGATATCCCCTTCTTGTTTCCATCAGTGACAAGCTGTTTTCTGAGCTGTTCCGTGCTCTACTTGAATAAATGTCTATTTGTGCATCATCTGGAAGGACTCACTGATGATGATCTGAGTCTTGAAAGGACAGCTGAGGAATCAGAAATTAGTTTAAAGCTTTACATTATTTAGCTGTTGAAAATCAGGAGTGTTTCTGTGAAAAGTGAACAGATTTGCACTGGTTTAAGCAGAAAGGTGTTTTACCAAACAAAACCTTTGTGTGTTGGAATTTCCAATATGCTGAGCAGATGCATAAAAGGTGTGATGTGGATGCCCTGGACTTTATGGATATAGAGATATTTGGGGAACTTTCTGGTCCTCTGGATGTACACAATATAGGTCTGTTTATAGTTAAAAAAAAGGTTTTATTATAATATAACCATTTAATGTGAAATTGTTCTGCATCACCAGAGCCCAGGCGCCTTGTGCTGAGCTGTGCAGACCTGGCATTTGAGCAAACAGCTCATGTATTATTTATTTCTCATCCTGCAGCCATCAAACCCCAGCTGAAGCAGCAGCTGAGGAACGAGGAAGTGGAAGTGGGAGGAACAGCCAGGCTGCGCTGCGAGATTTCCATCAGCAAGGCAGAAGTGGAGTGGAGGAAGGATGGAGTGCTCCTGCACTCCAGCTCCAAGTATGAAATGTGGCAGGATGGGACCCTCCGGGAGCTCCGTGTTCACCGCCTGGAGCCTGGGGATGCTGGAGAATATTCCTGCAAGGCTGGAGACCAGACAAGCTCTGCCAAACTCACCGTGAAAGGCAAGAACTGTTTGCTGGAACAAGGAGATTTTAAGATTTCACAACATCACTCAGTTATTTACCCATGTACTGTGTAAAATGAGTTATTGTGACCAACACAGAGCATAGGAAGGGTATCATTAAAAAAAAAATATATCTTATGGTCAGTGGATGCACCAAAGCAAAGATTGACTTGGTGGACAGGAGAGGATAAGGCAGCTGTAATCTGTGACTCATGGCTTGGAATATTTGCTTGACATCACGTGCACGGGACTGAACAGATGGCCCAGCCCCAGCTTCCAGTCACATGGCAGCTGCATCTGGCCTTGATATCATTGCAGAGCTGAGGTTGGACCACTGGTGTGGAACAAACACCCCCAGCATCTCCGCAGGCTACCCCACGTCGTAGATCCCCTGCACATCGCACACAGCTGCACCATTTTTCGTGCAGATGGTGACCTCAGTTGTAGGAATATCCACTGTGCTTGCTCAGAGGGAGATTGGGCCGCTTTTTAAATGGTTTGACTCAATGATTTTAGCGGTCTTTCACAACCTTGGTGATTTTACGATTCCTTTGGTATTCCCCAGTGTGTTTGGGGTGTTCGCAGCCTCTGCCTGCTGGGGGTTGTCTGTATGATCCTTGCACAGGTGCCCAGCTGTCCTAGAAGCAGGACTCTGGCAAACTGCAGTGCAGGACCCCTGTGCTCACATTAACCCAGTGAGTCCTGCTGGGAGGACAAAGCCAGCCAGGGCCTCAGCCAGTTTGGGGCATCAGCACGGGGTAAATGCAAATCTGTTCACAGAAATACAGTAGAGAGGATCAGGCTTTAACGTTATCCTGTGAAGATGTCCAAGTAGAAATGGAACAAATTTCAAAATCCTGATTTTGGCATCCAGCATTCACGCCTTTTTCACCCAATCAAGCGTAATTAAAAAAAAAACCAAAAACAAGCAATATGCAATGTGTCTCTTGGCAAGGACAAGTGGTAAAGACGCTATCCAAAAGTCATTTGTCCTGTTGCCACGTACCCTGAAAGCAGAGTTTGAAATGTGCTTTGAGAGGCTCTGCTGTCTCCACCCCTGGAGGTCCTTGAAGGACAAGGTGCTGAGAAATCTGGGCCTGCTCTGAGCAGGGATTGCAGCAGGTGACTTCCAAAATCCCATTACAGCCTGCATTATTCATGGTTCTGATGCCTTGGGAAGGCTGAGCTGGAACAGAGACAACAGAGCTAAGAGAATAAAGCAGATATTTATTGCAAGGCCTTTAAAGATCCACCTTGGGCAGGACAAGAGCCTGGCCAGGGACACACCCAAGGTAGACCCAAAATCGTCACAAAATTGATGACTGGTCACGAGGTCTCACACTTTTATAAGTTTTGGCCCATTTGCACATTGGGGTTTAATTGTCCAATTCCAGCTCCAGGTTCTCCAGTCCCATCCTTCTTGTTTTCTCCCTCCAGCCACCGTTGTTTGTGCTTTTGGGCTGAACACTTGTCCCAGGTGTCCTTGGTGTGCAGCAGGAGGTGTGCAGCTGGTGTGCAGCAGGATTTGTTTTGTGTGGCTGCTGTGTGCAGAGAGCTGAGTGACCCTGGCTGTGAGCTCAGAGCTGCACCCTGGGCACCACGGAATATGAAACACGACAGCTCAAACTTAAGGCATCAGTTCCATTATTTGATCCATGTTTTCCCTTTCATCTCCCGTTTCTGCCTCCTTGCAGAGCCTGACGTGACCATTGTGAGCGGCCTCAAGGACGCGGTGGTGTCCGAAGGGGACGATGTCACCTTTCGGTGCCAGGTTTCCCACGAGAACGCCAGGGATGTGGAATGGAAGCTGCAGGATGTGGCCCTGCAGAACAACGAAATGAACGAGATCTCAGTGGAGAAGGGGAAGATCCACACCCTGACCCTGAGGAAGGTGACTGAGCAGGACATTGGCACTGTCACTTTCCGGGTGGGACCCCACACGTCGACAGCAGAGCTCACGGTGAAAGGTGAGGGCTGCCTGTGGTGTGGAATGGAATCAGTGGGAGCAGGGGGTGCTTTGCCTCTGCTGGCAGCAAATTCAAAGCCATAAATCACTTCTCGTGTCTTGGGGGGTGCTTGTGCTTCAAAGCATCTGTGACTACAATCACCACAGATAAACAGGGGGCGTTTCACCCAAAGCTCACTGATTCCCAGAGAAATTACTAGCTTGGCTTCACTACTTGGATGGATAGACCTGGAATTTTCATTGCTTCCACTACGTCTTTACAATTATAGAATAATTTGGGTCTGGAGGGACCTTTAAAAGCCATCTGGTCCAATCCCTCTACATCTTCAACCAGATCGGGTTGCTCAGACCTGTTTCCTTCCTTCCTAATTCTTCCTTCCTTCCTTCCTAATTCTTCCTTCCTTCCTTCCTAATTCTTCCTCCCTTCCTTCTTTCCTTCCTAATTCTTCCTTCCTTCCCTCTTAGAAGCTTCTTTCAATCCCCTCAGTAGATAACCCAGAAGTCCAAATATGAATTTAATACTCACCCACTAGGCTGTAGCTTTAACACCAATGGAAATGGGACAAAGGTGCCTGCCAAACAAAGAAAAGAAAGCAAAGCAAACAAATCCTTTGCTTTGTTTGTAATTTCAGTGCCACCTCCAGTCTTTAAGGAGAAACTGCAGAGCAGGGAAGTGCAGGAGGAGGACACAGCTGTCCTCTGCTGCCGGCTCTCCCAGCCCAGAGCTGATGTGAGATGGAAAAAGGGTCCCCAGGTGATCTCCCCAAGCTCCGAGTATGAAACCAGGCAGGAGGGAACAGTCCATACTTAAAAGATCTGTCACTTAAAACCAGAGGACTCTGGCAAATACACTAGTGATAATGGAAATGAACAAACAACAGCCACTTTGATTGTTGAAGGTGGGGTTTTTTCAAGATAAGAAACTTGCCCCACTCCTAGTTAGGCTCTGCCAAGAGGATTTTTTCTACTATCCTTGATTTCAGATGTGCTGTGCTGTCAAAAACAGCTGAGTACTTTTGCTTTTGGAAGTCCTGAGGCGTCTTAAACAGAGAAAACTCAGGGACCCAAGTGCAGGAATTGCTTCTACACTTTGAGATCTCTCTGGTCACTCAGACAACCAGGGCTGGAGCTAAAATTAAGATAGGAGTATTTCTGAAGCTTAATCATCCTCCGAGCTGTAGTTCTGCCTGGAAAAATGGTGATCCAGGTGAAATTGTTCAAACTTGGACACAGCTCCAGCTAATGGGCAAGGTATTTAAATGCTTCTAGTGCCAAAGATCTTTAAAATAGGTGTAATCTGACAACATATCTGTGGGGTTTTTTCCAAATCTGATCTGATACAAATACAATATTAAGGTGACTTTTTCTGAGACACATGATCAGGAAAAACAAAGATGAGCCAGGATAATGTTAAATCCCATCTTTTCAAATATCCCTGAGGGCTCTCCCATGAAGGGCACGTGCCTGCCTGTAGTCCCATTGACTCCACAGCTCAAGGACACCAGAATATTGGAGCTGTAAGCAGGTCCTCTGATGGTGTTGGCCCATTTGTGTCTCTGTGTGTGGTCTCAGCCACTCCAGCACTCCCTGAACAAAATTCCAAACCTGGGAAGCTGAGGAGGCCTGTGCAGTCACACTGTAAATACCAATTCAGCCAACTGGCTGAAAATACGTAATAAATAAATATATTGAAAATATATAATATTATATATTTAATAAATATGTAAATTTTCCAACCAATTTGTTGAATTGGTATTTACATATATATAAATATAAATACAGATAAGTGTGGAATGACTGAGGTTCTTCCAGGAAACTGGACTTGAGGAGCTACACTTCTTCATGTGGCACTTCATAAATCCACCCATCAAAACGCCACCTTCACTCACCAGTGATACCATCAGCACAGAGACTGCCAGGGTTCCTTTCTCTGCTGGTCCAGTTTTCAAGTGAGGAATATTATAGAAAGATGTTTCTCCATGGCCTCTCCACAAGCATGTGGATATCAGGAGTAGGCTTTTGAGGTCTGGTTTTGGTGCCCATTTGGAGATACGTGCGCTGAGATGCTCAAAATGCTGTATCCATGACCATTCCTGTGCAAAAAGGAGCATAGTCCTTGAGGTGCTCAGTGTATGCAGTGTCTAGTGATTCTTCTGCAGTGCAGAGTGCTTAGAGCTCCTGGAAATTCAGCACTTTCTGTCATTCCTTGTTTTGCTTTTAAACTAGTTTTGGAATTGAGTTTGAACCAAATTTCGGGCAGCACCATAAAAAACAAGGCTTAGTTACGCTGTCAGCAATGACACACGTTTATTTTCCCCCCTCTGATTTTTCTTGATTTAGCTTCTCCAGTCACCTTCACACAGCCGCTCAGGAGCCAGCAAGCTGAGGAAGGTGGCACTGTCACTTTGAGCTGTGAGGTGTCCAAAGCCAACTCCACGGTGCAGTGGAAGAAGGCGGGAACAGTGCTGAGACCCAGCGACAAATACAAGATGCGTCAGGAGGGGTCCGTGGCTGAGCTGACAATTCACAACCTGAGCGAAGGTGATGCTGGGGAGTACACCTGTGACACAGGGGACCAGCAAACCACGGCAGCGGTGCACCTGAAAGGTGGGGCTTTGCATGGGGAAGGGCTGGGCACAGCTTGGCACCACGGCAAGGGCACGGGATTGAGTAATTCAGCAGCTAAACCTTGCCCTGTGCCCAAGGAGAACCACACGGATTTCAGAGATGAGAGAGGTTTCACAGGGCTAAGAACTGGTTCAGTTGCCTTTACAAACAGGTCTCTAGTCACTGATTCTGTGGTTTAATGATAATTAATTTCTACCCTTGGGAATCTGTTGACAGTTTTTTCACAACACACAGGTCCCAACACACATACTAAATATTTATTACAGAAACAACACAGTTTAACTTGCAAGCTTTATATACTGTCATATATATGTGTGCATAATGCACATGCAGACATGAATCATGCATCTGCAGCATTGTAATATGTTGCTTCGTGCTTGTGTACCTACATTTCCATGAGTTTAGAATCAAAGAATCACAGAATGGTTTGGGTTGAAAGGGAGTTTGAAGATAATTTAGTTCCAACCCCCTCTGCCATGCGCAGGGACACCTTCCACTGCCCCAAGCTGCTCTAAGCCACATCCAGCCTGGCCTTGGACACTTCCAGGGTTGGAGTAGCTGCGGCTTCTCTGGGCAGCCTGTGCCAGGGCCTCACCATCCTCACAGGGAACAATTTCTTTCTAACATCTAAGCTAACCCTACCCTCTTTCAGTTTGAAACCATTCCCCTTTTTTTTTTTTTCTGTCACAATCTACCCCTATAAAAAGTCATTCTTCCTCCTTTTTATAAGCTCCCATTAGCCTTCTCTTCCAAGCTGAACACCCCTAGATTTATTATTTAGGGCCACAAATAACAACGTAGTACCGTCAAGAGCAACATGTTTAACCCAGGAAGCATCACTTGCAAGTAGATCTCAACCTCTGTTGCCCTTTCCATGAAGAACCAGCAGCCACCATCGTGGAGAGGCTGAAGGACGTTGCGACGTACGAAGGAGAAGACGCGGTGTTCGAGTGCAGGCTGTCGCGGGAAACATCTCAGGATGCCCAGTGGTTCCTGGGCGATGTTCCCCTGCAATCCAATGAGATGAACGAGATCAGAGTGCAAGGGACACGTCACAGTTTGATCCTGAGGAAGGTGACCCTGGAAGACTGTGGGTCCATCAGTTTCAAAGTGGGACAGCTTTCGTCAGCAGCACAGCTGAAGGTGGAAGGTGAGCAGCCTCCCAGGACGAGGGGTGGAGCAGGTACTGGCAGGCACTGCTTTGACTTCTGGAGAGGCGTATTTGGGATTAGAGAGCCTTGGAAATTTTGGGAGATTCTGCTGATCTAATTTAGCAATTTAGAGAGGTACGTCTGAGCCAGTCATTCCAGTCATATTTATTGTACGTGGAACAAAGATTAATATTAACATCCTTTGACGTTTTTTGATATCATGATCAACACTAACATCCTTTGATGTTATTTGATATAATAATTAACATTAACATCCTCTGAAGACCGTCCAACTAAGAAGCTGATGATGTGTCAGAATCAATGCTGAAGAGTGTCAAGAATATGTTCTGGACTAATCTCCTACTTATGATGCCTTTAGATCATACTTGCAAAAAAAGTCTGAAACCTCAGAAAAAAACCCATTCTTTTAAGATATACCGAACGATTTTTGAAAGATGGCCCGTGCCAATGCCTTGTGTTGTCTGTTCCTTTTCAATCTGGTTCCGACTGTAACCACAGACGCCCAGCTCTGCCCTGGGGGTGATGCTGGGTGAGGATGCTGCAGCAGTGCTGGTCCCCTCTCCCCACAGCTGCCCCGGTCACCTTTGTGAAGGAGCTGCACAACCTGGAGCTGCAGGAGGGCGGCACTGCCCACCTGTCCTGCGAGGTGTCCAAGCCTGACGTCCCCGTGGAGTGGAAGAAGGGCACGTCCGTGATCCACTCCAGCCACAAGTGCAGCATCCAGCAGGAGGGGAAGGTGCACACGCTGGTCATCCACGACCTGAACCGTGCCGACTCCGGGGAGTACAGCTGCCACACGGCTGCTGGCAAGACCACGGCCAGAGTGGAGGTCAAAGGTAGGGTTTCCTCTCTGCCCAGCAGTGGCGAGAGGAGGCAACATCAATTTTTTAGGGTCCTCTACTACAAGAGAGACACTGATCAGTGGAGCAAGTGCAGCAGAATCCACCAAGTTTGTCAGGGGGCTGGAGCACGTCAAGTACGTGGACAAACTCTGTTGTGATAGGACAAGGGGTGATGGTTTTAAACCAAAAGGAGACAATTTAGATTAGGTATAAGAAAGATATTTTTTACAGTGAGGATGGTGAGGCCCTGGCACAGGCTGCCCAGAGAAGCTGTGGCTGCCCCTGGATCCCTGGAAGTGTCCAAGGCCAGGCTGAACAGGGCTTGGAGCAACCTGGGATAGTGGAAGGTATCCCTGACTGTAGCAGTATCTGGAAAAAGACAGTATCTTCTAATTTAAACCATTCTGGGATTTAAATATAAGCAGAGGCAAGAGCAGCTGTGTTTGATACCTGGGGAAGAGAAAGTGGAAGGGAGGCCTTGTTGTTCTCTGCAGCTCCCTAGTGGAGTTCTGCAGAGGAGAGACACAGATCTTTCTTGGAGGGCTCAGTAAAGAGGTTACAGGCAACAAGTGCTAGCTGCAGTGAGAGAAATTCAGATTAGGAAAAAAACAGCCTTTAACATGAAGGGACGGTCAGACATTAGAACTGAGATCAGAGGAGTGGAGGAATCTCCATGCGGTCCTCCAGAGGTCCCATCAAGCTGTAATTATTCTGTAATCGATCTCTGCCTGCAAGATCTGAAACCTTGTATTGCAACCCCAGATTTATATATTCTATATATTTTTTAATATAAGCTACATATATTATTCTCTATATTAAGTATATTTGATATTAAGAATATTTTATTTTGTATATTATTCTATTATACTAGACTACATATTCCATATATTCTAATATAGTCTATATGTTCTAATTTTCTGATATGTTCCATATATTCTAATATTATATATTTATATATATATTATGTGTGTATGTATATGTTATATTTACATATATTTGTATGTTCTTCAAGTTATTTTATCCCATTCTATGATTTTATTTCAAGGATGGAAAGCTACCTGGTCTTCAGTAATAATTACTGAAATTAGTGGGGAATTCTTTGTGAAAAGAAGGGGATATGGGGAGAGAAATGTAGCTCCTATAGAAATCAAATTTCTCTTGCTGATTAAACCCCTTTCCTCCTCCTCCTTCATCTAGATTAAACCCCTTTCCTCCTCCTCCTTCATCTAGATTTGGCTTTGGCATCCCTGAAAGCTCTCCTTAGGGAAACCCAGCCGGAATTGTCCATGAACTTCACGAACAGCTCTACCCACATCCTAACAATAAAACATTCCTCCATTTCCTATTTTTGCCTCACCATGATATTTTTCTCCCCCTTTTCCAGGCCTGCCCGTGCTGTTCAAGCAGTGGCTGAAGAACGAGGAGGTGGAGGAAGGGCGCACGGCCGTGCTGCGCTGCGAGCTCACGCGGCCGCACGCCCGCGTGGAGTGGCGGAAAGGGGACACGGTGCTGCAGCCCGGGGACAAATACGAGATCCGCCAGGAAGGGACACGAGCTGAGCTCCTCATCTACGAGGCTGAGGCTCAGGATGCTGGAGAATACACCTGTGACTCGGGGGATCAGCAAACCACAGCTACGCTGCATGTCAAAGGTAGGAGAGGGCTTGTGTTGGGGCAGAGAAGGTGTGGATGTGCCCATCCTTCACAGGGAATCATCCAGGCCAGGCTGGATGGGGCTCTGAGAGACCTGGTCTAGTGAAAGGCTCCCTGCTCATGGAAGCGGGTTGGAACCAGATCTTAAGACCCCTTCCAACCAAAACTGTTCACTGATTTAACTTGAAAAAACCTCTGTGGTCACTGAGTCCAACCATTAGCACAACACTGCCAAGTTCACAAGTGCCACACTAAACTACGTCCCCAACATGCCACATCCACATGAAAATTTTATTGCTGAGTTATCATTGGCACTCTGTGAAACCAAACTGGAATATTTCACCATGCCTAGGACAAGTCCATTTTAATTGATCCATTGTATCTCTTAATGCCTGAGCAGCCCATAAACTGTGGTTCTTTGCCTTTCTTAGTGGCTGTGGTTTTGGATTTTATAGTTTTATTCATTTTGTGTTAAGAATTCTATGGTTTGGGATTTTACAGTTTTATTCATTTGGTACTAAGAACTCTCTTGGTTTGGATTTTACAGTTTTATTCATTTTGTGCTAAGGATTCTATGTCTTTTGGATTAAATCGCACTTGTAGATTGTGGGTTTGGTCACCATAACAAACTCCTCCTCAGAGCATGTGGTTTCAGAGATTAAACACCCAAAATCTCATGTGCCAGCTGAGGGAAACTGGGGTTTTTTAATACAGAGAAAAGGCTTTGGGGTAGATGTTATCAATCTCTGCAACTACCAACAGGAGGTTCTCATGAGGCAAAGGTTGGTCTGTTTTCACAAGTAACAAGAAATAGGACGAGAGGAAGTGGCCTCAAGTTGCACCAGCAGGGGTTTAGGTTGGTTATTAAGAAATAATTCTTCACTGAGAGGGTGGACAAGTATTGACACAGACTACCCAGAGAAGCAGTGGAGTCACCATCCCTGGAGACATTTAGAAGATGAGTAGATCACAGAATCACAGAATGTCTGCGTTGGAAGAGATCTTCAAGATCATCGAGTCCAACCCATGCCCTAACACCTCAACTAAACCATGGCACCGAGTGCCACATCCAGTCTTTTTTTAAACACGTTCAGGGATGGTGCCTCCACCATTTCCCTGGGCAGACCATTCCAGTACCTTATCACTCTTTCCATGAAGAACTTTTTTCCTAATATCCAACCTGTATTTCCCTTGACGCAGCCTGAGACTGTGTCCTCTCATTCTGTCAATGCTGCCTGGAGAAAGAGACCAACCCACAGCTGTCTACAACCACCTTTCAGGAAGTTGTAGAGAGTGATAAGGTCACCTCTGAGTCTCCTTTTCTCCAGGCCAAATAACCCCAGCTCCCTCAGTCGTTCTTCATATGGCTTGTGACACTTGGGGACGTGATTTAGTTGTGGATTAGTGCTGGGTTAATGGCCAGACTTGATCTCAAAGGTCTTTCTCAACCTAAAGGGCTCTGAGTCTCAGTGTTGTGACTGGTGGTGTTGTGCCGTGTGTGCTTACATTGAGAATGGTGAGTACGGCCATGTGAAGACCTTCAGAGGCCCTGTGGACTCTGGCAGCCCTTCATGGAGCAGAACTGGACACCTTTGCAGTATCAGCAGCTGATTCCATGTGTGGCCAGCAGGCAAACTGTGGTTCAGAAAGAGGGGGAACAGCCCAGCCGGAGAAGTTACAAGCAGGTTTCTCACCCCTGAGCGCTGTCACTGATGCAGCTGCTTCTCCACCGCAGTACTGCCAGTGCTGTTTAACAAAGAGCTGAAAAACGTAGAGGCTGAAGAAGGGGGAACGGCTGTTTTGCACTGTGAGATCTCCAAGCCGGACGCTCCCGTG
The DNA here is from genome assembly GCF_015227805.2 of Hirundo rustica. Taxonomy (NCBI): domain Eukaryota; kingdom Metazoa; phylum Chordata; class Aves; order Passeriformes; family Hirundinidae; genus Hirundo; species Hirundo rustica. The sequence continues at coordinate 153,933,068 of NC_053450.1, read as the reverse complement.
GAGTGGAGGAAAGGAGGGGTGGTCATTCAGCCCAGTGACAAGTACGAGGTGAAGCTGAAGGGCAGCGTAGCTGAACTGATCATCCATGGTGTAGAACCTGATGACTGTGGGGATTATACCTGCAGCACGGGATATGAGATCACCACAGGGTCTGTGTATGTGCAAGGTAAGGTGGCGAAATGTGGTGGAAACGCTCCTGTTTTCTGCCTGGATTTCTTACTCCAAAATCTTTTACAGTAACTGACCAAACAGCAGAAAGTCCATTCATTTCTTTCCTGATTCCAGTGAAGATACAAACACTCACCTCCAGGCTGGGGTTCGACCCATCTTTTTGAGTTAAACTAGTTTGACCACACTGTGTTTCAGAACAGATGGTGGTACTGCTGAAAAACTTGGAGCAGTGGTCGTAAAAATACTGAAATTCTTCTTACAACTGATTGCAGCTTCAGTGATTGTTGATAATCTTATTACTCCTTTAAAGCACCCAAGTGAACATTTAAATCTTTGAGTACCTCTCTGCCTCATACAACTTCTGCAGATGGTTGCAACGCGCAGGAGAGCCAGGCATGACCTGGGCAAGGAGTGGAGTTTCCCCACAGTGAAATGATGTTTGCAGACACACACACTGCTCCTACAAGCTGCTGGAGGGATGGAAGGTGGTTTCTAACCCTCTTCAAGAAAATTTTAGTTATTTTTTCCCCTTGGAAAAGCACTACCAGTTTAACTCTCCTGGAGTTGCACTTGGGCTTGGGTTAGTCCCACAGGGAGCGGGGCGTGCGCGTTTGTTTTTGTTTTCCTTTGGCACCTTCTCTTGCTCTGTCGCGCAGAGGAAGCAGCAGTGGTAGTGTCTGGTTTAAGGAACGTAGACGTCTTTGTGGGCGAGTCAGCCACGTTCACCTGCGAGCTCTCGCACCCGGGGGTGAAGAACGTGCAGTGGTGGCTCGATGGGACCCCCCTTCACAACAACCTGGTGACCGAAATCTCTGAGCAGGACGGCAGGATCCACACTTTAACCCTAAATGACGTGGCGTGCCACGACTCGGGCACCGTCACCTTCAGAGCTGGGTCCCTCATATCTTCAGCTAAATTATTAGTCAAAGGTATTTCCCTGTGAGCAAGAAACACATGGCCACCTCTGGACTTGCTCCATGTGCTGGTGCTTCTGCCTTCCAGGCTACCCTTACTAAATCCCTTCATGGCTCTCCTGTGCCCCTGCAACCCCTCCCACTCTGCAAGTCACCCACTCTCACCCCAGAGTTCTTCTGGGTACAGCCACACTGATTTTTGCAGTGGTTCGGGTGAGGGAGGGTTGCAGGGTCAGGGCTGCTGCTTTCAGCTGATGTCCAAGAAGAGACGAACATGAACATCTGTGGTAGCATCCCCACTTCAGCATTTTTTTTTTTAATACCACAAAATCTTGCCGAGGTGGTGATTCCCAAAATTGCCACTGCGCTGCTCCACAGCTGGGCTACTGGTGCTGACCTCAGCATGTTCCCAGGACAGGATTTTGGGCTGTTCCTGGGAACCAATGGGCGTGTGACGTTCCAGTAACACAGAGACAAAATGTACCTCGTTTTTGAAAGCTCATCCCTGCACTGGCAAAGCTTTCTGGTCTGTTGCATAAATATTTTTCTCATTTGGTAAGGGTAGCCAAAAGCTGCAAATAACACCGAGCTCCAGACTTGATAAAGCAAGCTCCTTCCCACCCAGTCCTTTTATAGCCATGGGGAAGATCTGTTACTTTTCAGGAAAAATTAAGGCTTATTATTCTCTGCTTGGAAAAGGTATATATACAGAGATATAAAGGGTTAAAAGATCTTTATTCAATTCTACTCCTGTGCTATACCTGGGCCATAACAGGAATGATCCAAAATATTGAATTGTAGTCAGTGGTTGATGTCTCCTTCTCCGCATCATGTGTCCCTTGTACATGAGGAAATTTTGTTCTTTGCAAAGATAAAATGCAAAATCATTTCTTCATAAAATAGGATGATGTAGTGACAACACAGTGTGCAGACCCTGCGAGTCCTGTGTCAGTTTGCACTCATTTTCAGAGACAGAACCTGGTTCTGAGCTCTCCAGGCAAAGAATTCCAGTGGGCCTAAAACATATATTAAAAATAAATGTATCATTAGGTATCCTGCTCAGTGAACTAAAGGGCTCCTGAGAAATTTCCGTTTCATGGAATCACAGCATCATTGATTTTGGAAGAAATCTCTGGAGATCATCCAGTCCAAATGCACAGCTCCTGCAGGCACACACATGTATGTGGATATTTTATGCTTCCATGAAGCCAAGACTCCTGAACTGCAAAGCTGAATCACAGTAGCAGCATTTTATAACTGGATTGGGATAACCCCAGTTACACTGTGCTCAGTAACTCTTGATTTCATAGGAAAGTGAAACACTTGTAAAATTCTATCCATCCTTGTATTGATAATTTTTTACACTTTCTTTTTCTCCAGAAATTCAAACATAAATCCTTGTTTGAAATATATTTCAGTTTATCAAGCCATCCATGGCTTGCTCTTCATCAGGAAGCAGGTTGACTTTGTTCCATGTGCCTCATTCTCTGGGTTTAAGGCATGTTGGCAATTGGATTTATTCTGTAACGAGTGAGATCTCAGCTTTTCATGCTGGGCCTTCACAACATCATTGCCCTACAACTGCATTCATTCCATGACCTGGAGTGATGGTTCTCAGATGATGGGGGGAGAATGGAAAAGGGTGAAGGAGCTGCTGCTGTTTTCTGGCTCCGCCGGGCAGGTGAGAGTTGCAGGTTCCGGGGCACACGTTGGCTCCTGAGTCCCAAAGAGCTCCTGCATGGGTGTACAAGACTACCAGGGTCCTTTCCCTGGCCATCAGCGTGGGGACAGCGGAACCAGGACCTTCTCCAGCACCACAGGGGATATTTGCTGTGAGAAACACATTTCTACATCTTACAGAAAAGGGATGGGGTTGTGCTCCCCAGCTGCACAGACACCTGCTTGTTTCTTCGGCCAGCACAACATCTCCAAGATCTTCCACGGAAGCCTCCTCCCCATAAACACACATGGCAGACACTTGGAGAGGCAGAGGGAACCTTAGTGAACAGGATCAAGCCTTTCAACAAATTTCCAAATTATGTTTGCAGAGCTCTCTTTGCTCCCCAAAGACTGCCAGGAACATCCCAAACTCTCAACCTGCTGCAGTAGTTTCAAGAGGAGCATTCCAGACAGAGATCCTGTGTGGGTTATTCCAGCTGGCTTGTAAGCAGAGTAATTATTTGAAGAATAAGGACATCATAGAATCACAGAATGTCCTGAGCTGGAAGGGTTCCTCAAGGATCATCGTGTCCAGCTTCTGATGATACCTCAGCTTTCTCTGACTGTCATTTTTTATGTCCCTTTTCAGCCCTATTTATTTTTTTTTTAAGTTGATATAATTCTGCTGAGAATGATGTTTCAGAGAAACTCCAATTTTCAGACTGCATTCAGATTATTCCTTTTGACCTGCATATTGCATGGTACATGGATGGTCCAGTCTGACATCTCAGGAGGGACTCTTGGCAGCTTTGGAAGCTCACAGTATTCTATGTCAGATATCTCTACTGTCCTTTACAGCTGCCTCACAAGAAGCAGAACTTGGGTTTTAAAAGTGCTTAAAAGCAGCCTCATGGACCTCACAACCTTCAGAGGAGCTGCATATCCAGCTGCCCTCAACATTTTATGGGCTCTCAGTCTGAGATATCAATGGTTTATGATCTCTAGATAAAATACTGTAAAGGAAATCCTATTTTTTTTTTTTTTCTCCAAACAATGTGTCTGCTGCAGAGGAACACACAAATAATCAAAACAATATTCATCTGCTCCTGTGGAGAGGCCTTTTTTTGTCACAGTTGTCCTGGATATTTGCTCCTCACATGACTTCTGACAGCCAAGACCACCCCAGGACAGGAATGAGTGTCTGCATTTGAGAATTGTGTTCCTTTCTGATGAGTAGTTATATTTTAGCCGCATGAGGTGCTTCCAGTAGAGTTTGTGGTATTTTCCTATTGCTCTGTGAGGTTGAGAGTTGCAGGGAACCACCCACTGCAGTCCTCTGCATCACACTTCTGCTCCGCATTCGTGAAGCGGAAAAATTTCACGTCCAGCGCTTCCCAGCGTGGAAGATCTCAGAAACGCTGGGAGAAACACTGAGCCAGCAGTCCAAACTCAGGACTGTTCCAGCACAAGCCCTAGTTCCTGGTGGCCCATTTCCCAGTGGTCATGTTCTAATGCACCAGCCTGGCTTCCATCCTGCTTGATGCTGACACAGGCTCTGACTAAACTGCTAATCCCCGGCGTGCCCAGCCACCCCCTGCTTGCACTGTCACTCTGCTTGCTCCCCACGGGCTCTGTGCTTGGCAAAAAAAAAAAAAAAACAAACCCTCCAAGGGGTGATTTCCATGGGGATCCGCTAATGCATGTCCTTCCTGACGTGTTGGTTAACAGATCCCACCATTGAAGTGGTCAGTCCCATGCAGGACTTGACTGTTGATGAAGATGGCCCGGCAGAGTTCATATGCCAATATTCTAGGCCAGTGCACGCCATCTGGAAGAAAAACGATCAGGAAATACATGCAGATGGGCAGCGAGTGATTATCGATCAGGACTGGAATGTGAGCATGCTAAAAATTAACCCCACGGTCCCAGAAGACACTGGCATCTATTCTTGTGAAGCTGAAGGCATTAAAGTGATGGCTACACTTGATGTTCAAGGTGAGGTCTTCCAGCCAGAGAGGAAGACTACCACGGGTTCCAAATCTAAGAGGTAGAAGAATCATGCCAAGGCTTTGCAATGAGGGACACATCAGATACCTGCTCTTGGTGTTCACTCCAGTACTGAAAATGAGGATAAAAACAGTTGGGGGATGATGGGATTTGAACATGAAACTGCAGCATTTTCTTATTTCTAATTAAAACTCACTCATTACACCACTCTAGCCATCCCACATCCTCTGCAATGAGCTGGAATGTCAGTGTGATGGGATGTGTCCTGCTGAACTGCTGTAAAATCACAGGTGTGTTGTTGGTCCAAAGGAATAATATGAACACTTTTTTGCTGTTAAAATGCACTTTTTACAGCCTGACATAAAACCAGTAACTAATGGATAGCGTTGAATTCCATTTAATTTTGCTGAGTAAAGGAGCTTGGTAATTTACCAATTTCAAATGTGATCCCTCAGGAATTACCTCCTCACTCAGCACTCACATTTGTGGAGACCCTGAGGAACAATATACACAAAAATTAACAAGAAGTTAGGGTTTTACAAGGAAATTTGATAATTTTTTTCTGCTGCATATGAAATTCCTGGGTTTGCTTACCAAGTGAATTGGTGTGATCAGCAACAGCAGGTTCTGATTTCTGAATATTTGTGGCTATTTTACCTTCTTGCTTAACTAGAGTTGGTTGTTAGTGCAGAAGAACAGGGTATTATTTATTATAATGTTTTCTAAAATGAGAAGCGCTCTCTATTGTAGGGATTTAAAAAGATTTTAATGAACATAATCAAAAAGGCATCCCAGAGGAGGTAGGGTTAGCAATTGGCTGCTTTCCATAATTAGGGAAACCAGCACTTCCAAAGCACACAGATAAACAGTTTGTGTTGTTCTGACAAAAAAAATTATACATTCTCCAAGAAGAATCTGCAAATTCCTTATTGTTCTCCTTAAGTATGAATCTTATAAAATTCAGATTTTTTTTTTTTTAGTATTATAGAAGCCCAGAATAGTTTGGGTTGGAAAAGACCTTAAAGGTCATGTAGTTCCAACCCCGTGCCACAGGCAGGGACACCTTCCACTATCCCAGGATGCTCCAAGACTTGTCCAGCCTGGTCTTGGACACTTCCAGGGATGGGGAGTCCACACACATCATCTCTAGGCATCTTGTAATTAGTAACAGGTTAATAAATATCTGGTAACTTGTGCTTTTTGGGCATGTTTGTTTGCTTTTACCATTAAATAAATTGCTCAGTTTAGAGGCTTTTTAAACAGTTTATTAATTTTTACTAATTTTTTTTTTTTTTCCCTCTGAGCACGGTTCCAGATGATCTGTAGAGATCTAAACAGGGGTATCTCGGTGTCTTGGTTTGTAACACAAATCATGCTGACCATTTTATGGCATATGTGTAAATTGTATTTACTCAACCATGTGTCCTCATCCTTGTGCATGTCATTTGTCCCTGTAGCAACATGAATTATACCCACATGCACCAGCCCACTTTTAATTTGGCATAGAGACAATCGTTTCTGTCCAGGTGCCAACTGATGCATGACTGGAGTGGGGAGGTTTGTGCATGTTTCTGACCCCACAGCTCACCACACAGCATGGGAAAATAAACCTAAATGTCACAGAGCTTTTATAATAATTCAGAAATTTTTACTGTTCAAAGTAATCTTGATAAGGATTTTGACTTTTTGTGTATTTCTTAGAGGCAGAATTATCTCGGATAATCGTCACTATAGCTTTGCTAGCCATAATATTCTCTTACATTTACTTTGCAAGAAAAGTAATAAGATTTTATCACCAGCTGTCAGTAGATTCACATCTCCCCAGTCATGATGATAGTTGTGCTGTCTGGGAGAACTTTGGGAAACGTTTCCCGTCATAGGACAAAGGAATTTGGTTAAACTTCATCTTCCTGAGCTATGCCTTCCTATTGAACATTGGTCTGATTCATACAAATATGGCCACTTTTTTCTTAATTTATTAAAAACAGTCAGGTTTTTGGAGGAAACCTGGGTGCAATGCTGGTTCTAGAGGTTCTAGAGGCTTATCATTACTTTTAAACTGTCTTTAAATCTTTTTTACTATAATATTTTGTTAGACCGTGGTTTAAATCAACAAACCTACAAGCACAGTTTATCACATCCACGTTTTTCCATCAGCTCTGCAGCAGTGGGAATCATCCAGTGTTCCAAGGCTTGCTAATATTCAGGAGATGTATGGCCAAATAATTAATAATGTTAATTGTCCTTTTCTAGCCAAGAACAGCATTGTCCAGGGCTTGGAGAACGTGGAGGCCGTGGAAGGAGGGGAAGCCCTGTTCGAGTGTTATCTCTCCAAGCCTGAGACCTACAATTACAACTGGCTCATTGACGATGAGCCTGCCAAAACCACAGAAAACACTGAGATGGTTTACTTTGAAAATGGGCTCAGGCATATCCTGCTGCTGAAGAATTTAACTCCCCAGGACAGCTGCAGGGTGACTTTTATGTGCAGTGATGCGGTGACCTCAGCCTTCCTCACAGTGAAAGGTAACTCAAGTGCTTGGGCAGGGGAAACCTTCAATTTCTAGTTGGAAAGGGGAAAGAAACCTGGAAAATATGATGAGTAGCAGCAAGGAAAGGTTGTGTTTGTTGTTTATCTCTTACCTAAATGTTCTTCCCACACAATAAATCATAGAATCATTCAGGTTGGGAAAGATCTCTGAGATCATCAAGCCCAGCCTTTAACCCAACTCTGCCAAGCCCACCTCTAACCTACAGAATCCCAGAATGGTTTGGGTTGGAGGGGACCTTAAAGATCATCCAGTGCCACCCCCTGCCATGGGCAAGGACACTTTCCACTATCCACAGGCTGCTCCAAGCCCCATCCAACCTGGCCTTGGACACTTCCAGGGATCCAGGGGCAGCCATAGCTTCTCTGGACACCCTGTGCCAGGGAGGGCCTCACCACCCTCACAGGGGAGAATTTCTTCCTAATATCTCATGTAAACCTGTTCTCTGTCCATCTGAATCCATTCCCCCTTGTCCTGTCACTCCACACTCTTGCAAAAAGTCCCTTTCCATCTTTCTTGTCGGCTCCCTTCACGTACTGGAAGGTACAAATTAGATCATCCCAAAGCTTTTTGTTTTCCCTGAGAAACAAAAATCTGAAAAAATCCAATTTTCTCACCCCTAAATGGATGATGCTTTACAGCTTCCTTATTTTCTTGTTCTGTAGGGTGTGACACGGTTTATAAGCAGCACCAGTTGGCAGCAAATGGCTGTCTCAGAGTTGTGATTCTGATGAGTTTGGTTGTGTTTATAGGCCCTTCAGGGCTTCAGAGAGGAGGGTTTATCAGCAACAATATTACCTCTGTATCCTTTTACTTTATGCTGTTATTGGAGACCCCAGTGGGGACCAGAACCCCTTTCTGTACAAGAAAGTAATAGTATAAAAGCAGAGATCAGTCCCCAGTTGTGGATTAGGCAGGGCTTGGAGCAACCTGGTCTGGTGGAAGGTGCCCCTGCCCAAGGCAGGGGATGCAACAAGATGAGCTTTAAAGTCTCTCCCAAACCAAACCATCCTGTGATTCTAAACCTTTTCTTCTGGCAATAGATGTAAACCTTTTAATGATCTCCTTGGTCTCCAAGGCCTGTCTGTTCAGAGCTTCAGCACAAATATTCACTTAATCTCTTGACTGTTTCTGTGACTGAGGGCTTGATCACTGATTTTAACCTACAGGGTGGCGCCTGCAGCTCTTGCAGCCCCTCACGGATGTGGAAGTGTCTCTGGGGGAAAAAGCAACATTTAGCTGTGTCCTGAGTGAAGCTGTGCCAGTTAATGAAGTGGCCTGGTACAGTAATGACATAGAGATCCAGTCGGGTGAGGACTGGGAGGTACAAGCAGATGGAAACAAATACAAACTTATTCTGAAAAAAGCCCAACTGCATCATTCTGGAGAGGTGACCTTTGCTTCCAGGGAGGCCATTTCATCAGCAAAACTTTCTGTGATAGGTAAGTGTGTGGTGTTCCAGCCCAGGGGCACTCAAAATCTCAAACTTTGGTATAGAGCTACAACACTGAATTTCCTAGTCTTTGTGCTGAGTCTTTCCACTTTGCCTCACGTGTCCCAAAATAGTGTTCTTAGGCTGAGAAAATACTACTGGCAACTTGTTCTTTGACCAGAAGTAATCCACCTCATCAGAAGAAAAACATATCAGGCTAGTGATGGTAGAGGTGGTCCCCAACTTTCTTTAGCTGCAGTCTTTTGAAAAATGGAACACAAACTCTAACAAAAATCAGTATTCTCAGAGTTCAACTTCACTTTTGGCAAATGTGGACTCAGGAGGGAGCTGAGCTAGAGATCATGTGGAAAAATCATCCAGGACAGCAGAGGAATCTTTGAAATCTGCTGATCAGCTCAGGCGCAGGTCAGAGACACAAGAGTTTATAGTTACGTAGGGAAGATGATAATTCCCTAATTCCCTCGTGGAGCAGGTTGGATAATGACATGTCAGTGTCCATTTCAGCACGGAGGATCTGGCTCCTTCCCACAGTGGGACAAATGGGTCACCCAGCAGTGGTCACACAGCACTATCCCAACAGTGATGGTTATGAGATATTTAAATGTATTTTAGCTGTAGCTGAGAGGTTAAAGAGTCACTGATGGACCATCTATACTTTAAATGACTACAGGCAGTCTCTGCCTAATGATTTTCGAGACTTAAGGGATTTCTGTTACACATTCCAGTAATTTCCACCACAATTAAAAAAAGAAAAATAGTTCGATGGATTTAAATCAGCTTTTTCTAATTTTGGCTCTTATATTTAATGAACTTCAAAATAAAAATACAATACTATTCCTGTTGACAGATTTTTTTTTTGTATGAAATTTGGCTGACAATATAAAAAAGATTTTATGTTGTTCTTGTGGTGTCTAGAGTTAAAGAACTGGTTGTTGACCATATTTGCCTTTAATTCTTTAGATTAGTATATTATGGAAGGTCATTTACATCGTAAATGTCTTGAACTCAAGACTGAAAGAATTATTTCCGTCTTTAAGGCCAAAATGTAATGCAGGCAAGGAACTGTTTCCAGTGTACTGAGGGTGGGGATTGTGATTAGATGATCTTCAAGGTCCCAGGCCAAACCATTCTATGATCATGGACAGTAGGACACCAGATCGTTCCCGTCACATATTTATTTGTTATTGCCTGATGCTGTGACATATACTGCAATTACATAGAAGTGGAGTGAGTTATTAAAATATTTGAGTTATTATTTAGTCCCAAAAAATCTTGATTTCAATTAAGGCTAGACCTAAAATAAACACAATCAAGGCTCAAATGTACTTGAAATTTTCAGTTAGATTCTTTGATAATATGGACTGTGTAGGGTTATCTTTATTTTGAGCTTGGTGGGACAAAGGCAATACGAGACGTTAATTATGTGAGATGAGAGCTGGAAAATGAATGTTTGTCGCTGGTAGCATAATTAGGGCAGGCAAGGATAAATCAGTGGTGCACAGGTACTCATGGTCGTGACTTTATGATGACTTCACACTCGACTTTACAACAAGGAGAATACTCAGTCCATTGCGTTTCCTTCCTTCACAGCTTGTAGAAGGCTCTTGGGTGTTGTAGGATGAAGCGTTACTGTAGCATTGTGCTACTGCGTGTCCCTGAGAGCATCCAGAGCACTCTGCTAGTAAAGAGCTGACGATAAAAGCGAGGAGGTGGGGTCCTGTTTGGAAATCCGAGCGCTGTTTATTGTCTGCATCGTGGGTACAGCCTCGAATGTAGACCAGGGACGAGAGCCAAAAATGGGCCAAGCATCCAGGGTTATATACCAGACAAATGGTGCGTGGTCTTGAGGTCAGGGTCCAATAGGGATGGGGAAAAGGGGTGCAGAGGGGTGGCCAGGAGCCAGGGGGACTAAGAGGATCACAGGGGTGTGGTACTGCAGCAAAATAACCCAATGGGGTTCAAGGGAAGGAGTAACATTCTGGCAGGTGTGCATATACGGTAACAAGGTGACATAAACTTAACTAACCAATGAAACAACAAAACATAAGAAATATTAACGTGTGTCTGCAAAGACCCATGGAGGAAAGTTTTTCTCACCCTTATCTAAAGGGTATCTCTGCTGGTAGCAGGCCCCTGGGCCTCCACACGTGTTACTGCTCACGTTGTACATCACAGGACCTCTGTTGTGCCCCCAGCCCTCCCCGAGCCACCCGAAGAGCCACAAGTTCTAAGTCAGAGCAGCCACTCTGTCACTCTGTCTTGGCACAAGCCGCCGGCTGACGGCGGCCGCGACTTCCTGGGCTACAAGGTGGAGAGGAAAATCCCAGGTGTTGGCTGGCAGTCCTGCAGCGAGGGCCTCATCCAAACCACGGAGTTCACGGTGGATGGCCTGGCCCCGGGGGAGCCCTACAGATTCCGAGTGTCGGCCATAAATAAAGCTGGGGCCAGCGAGGCGGTGCACTTCCCCCAGATGGTGCGGCTAGGTGAGGATGGACACAGGCGCCAGGGAGGACTGCAACCTCCTGCAGACCCTACATTTTGCATGGCATGCCTGCTTCACCCATTCCAGGCATCTCCCAGTGCAGTATCGTTCATTGCTTGGCTGCCAACACAACAGAGAAGGAAGAGCTTGGGATAAAAGTCGTTCTGGGCTGCTGTCAACAAAACCTGCTACGTTTTTAGCACTCAGCACTGATTTCCTCCAAACTGCATCCAGCTGTGCAGCCTGCAGTGCATCATCCATGTGCTGGCCAATCACCATGGGTTTCTTGCACTGCAGCCATGTGTTGGCCAGTCACCATGAGTGTCTTTTCTGGTGGAGTTAGGACGGAATGAGTGAAAAGGGCATGCTGGAATGTGTTTGGGGTAACCAAGACCGTGACCATGGGCGGGCAGTGTTGTCTTCTTCACCCACCTTTCTCCTTTTTAATGTTTTTTTATGCGTCTTTTTCAAGAATCCCCACAAAGAAATGCTGGAGGACACAGTTCCTTTGCTGTCTGATGGTGAAACTTTGGAAGCTACAGTGGGATGGGCAGTCTCTCTCAGTCCTTCTTTTCTTGCAACTCTTTCTCTGGTATCACCCATCTAAATTCCTCAAAATGAGTATAAAGATAAAAAAATACTCTTTTGCTTAAGGTTCAGGCACACAGTGACTTTTTTTTGAAACAATAACTGCTTCCACTGCTGGACCCTGATGACTCTGCACATGCTGACTTTGTCAACAACAAACCCAAGGCATTTTGGGCAGCCATCCCCTCATCCTGGTGAAATGTGCAGAGAGGAAGGTCACCATGAAAGATGTGCTGCTTTTGGGAACCCAGCGCTGTCTTTTACATCCCAGTCAACAACTCTGAGTTTAATGTGTTTTTCTTCGAGTTATCATGGTTGTACAAACAGTGTTCCATTGGCAGACCTCCTTCCAAAGTAAAGAAAATGCAGAGGATTTTTGGGTTTAAATTATTTATGCTTCTTAATAATTTTTACTTTTCCTAAGATAGCATAAATATATATCTTTTTTTTATTATTATTATTATTTTATTTAAAGGCTGCCACTTTGAATAATCTCTTTCCATTCTATTTATTGTTTCTTTTTTGTCTCACATCACAACTCCTTCACTTCAAAACATCTAAGACCTGGAAATCTGTAGAACTTCTTTTATACTGGTGATGGGTAAATGAAGACCAGCAAACAAACACTGGAATGTGGAAAATGCAAAAACTTCTGCATGTGTATGTTTAGATTGAGCTGGTTTAAGCACTGGGAGAGCTTGGAAGGCTGTCTTGATATTATCTTTGGAAGTGCACACTTTGGATGCTGCCAGTCTTTTTTCATTTTTTCCTTTGGTAATCTATGACAGCTAAAAAATCTGTAAATGATGGATGGGTTGCTTTAATGGAATGGAGTGTCTTAAAGCCAGATCTGTTCTTTGTGTTAATTCACTTTATTTTTGTAATTGCAGAGCCTCCAGTTACAGTCACCCAACCTCTGGTGGGAGGATCTGTCTCGGAAGGGGGGGTGGCTCGCCTGGAGTGCACATTATCAAGGAAAACTGAAGAGAAAGTGACTTGGTTCAAGGGCAAAGAACAAATAAAAGCTGGAGGGAGATACGAGATCCTCTCTGATGGAATGAAGCAGATACTCGTTATCCGTGGATTTAAACCTGAGGATCAGGACAGCTACACCTGCATGGCTTCTCCAGAAGTCAAATCTGTTGCCAGCCTGTGTCTTGAAGGTATGAAGTGTGCATTGCTGGGGTGTTAAATCCAGTCTGGTGTGGATATCCAGGGGCATCTCCACAGCTTGGACTGGAATTAATTTTCTTTTACAAGCTACGATAACAATCCACAAAGAATTGTTATTTTCCTGTTTGGCATTTGCCCAGTATGTTCCTGAGTCCCAAATAGTTTTGAGTTGTTCAGATTAGAGTTTCTGGAGACAGATAGTTAAGGTGTGACATTATTGTCTCTACATGAGTTTTTTGGTGCTTTTTTGAGATGCTCCAGAGTATTTTGTGGATGTCCCAGACAACCTGGGGCATCTCAAAAGGGACTGGGCAACATGTAGAGGCATGTGAATGTGTCCCAGACACCTTCAGACTTAGGCACATCCAACCAAGCAGATGTGTCTGTGTGAGATGAGCCTTAGCTCCCAGAACAGCCACTGGAGATCTATTCAAGACAGACAGGGAAGCCCTGTACATGTAGGAGATAGGATGAGCCTAGACAGCTTTCCAGGCTCCACTGGCAGTCTTAACAACCAGTTCATCGACTGCAACATTAAAAAGGGCAGATCTATTTATTGGGTTCAAATGTGCAAGGAATTAAAAAAAAAAAAAAAAAAAAAGTTAAAAAAGAAGTTGTTTGGTAATGTTTTCAGTGTGTGTATAGAATCACAGGATTGTTGAGGTTGGACAGACCTTCTGAAGGTGGTGTGGTCCATCCTCCTCCTCAAAGCTTGGTCAGCTAGGACAAGTTCACTGGGACCAGATTCAGTTATATCAACTTCCTAGAGAGAGTGTGAAGTTGCTTTCTCTGGAGATATTTAAAATCTGTCTGGATGATGAATAATGTGATCTAGGGGACTGTACTTGAGCAGGGAGGTTGGACTAGATGATATCCAGTGGTCCCTTCCAACCTTCCCCACCCTGTGATTCTGTAAATTTCCATTTTGTTCTCAGTGTGATTCCTAGTTAAATGCTGCTGACACTCTCCTGTAGAATATACCCATGTGCTTTCTAAAAACTCACAGATGTTTAACTTCTCATCTGTTCAATTCCCTGCAGTTCCCACAGTGTCGATGCTGAAGGAGATTGCCAGGGAAACTCCCCCTGCCAGCCAGGCTGAAGAGCTGGTGGATGGACACATCCAGCCCAGCCTGCCCCCCGAAGCTGCCCAGGAGGGAGATCTTCACCTCCTGTGGGAAGCCCTGGCCAAGAAACGCCGTATGAGCCGGGAGCCCACCTTGGATTCCATCAGCGAGGTGCCTGAGGAGGATGAGAAGCTTCAGAAGCTGAGGAAGGAGGAAGCAGAGATGTCTCACTACTACTCGGAGGAGTACTCCACGTGTGACGAGCTGGCCAGGACAGGAGAGGCAGATTTCTCTTTCACAAGCTCTGATGATGAGTCAAGAGCTGGGACTCCTTCCCTAGTAAACTACCTCAAGAAAGCTGGGAAGAAGACCATCAGTGTTACCAGCAAGGCTCAGTCCGCCTCCACAGGAAAATTATGGAAACAGTGGGAGACATCCACTGTGGAGACCACTGTGTCTACCACAGCTGCTCAGCCAGCTGAACCAGAGCTGCCAGATTTAGACGACCCCTCCATGAACAAGGCGGCTGTGAAGATCCAAGCTGCTTTCAAAGGCTACAAAGTCAGAAAAGAGATCAAGCAGCAAGAGTGCCCGGTGTTTACGGAGACCTTCAAAGACTTCTCTGGAGAGCCTGGAAGCACCCTGCACCTGGAGTGTGTGGCCCACAGCAAAAGCGACATGAACGTCCGGTGGCTGAAGGACGGGAAGGAGCTCTCAGATGGTCGCTACTACCACATAGACAACTACAGCGATGGCACCTGCTCCTTGATTATCGCCGGCCTGGACAGGAAGGATGCGGGTAAATACACCTGCGAGGTGTCCAACAAGTTTGGCAAGGTCTCACACAGCGCTAAGGTGGTGGTGGGCACTCAAGAACCTCAAGTTCTTCCCAAGGACAAGCGAAGTAAGCAGAGCACTGACAGTGAGACAGAGAGCTCGTCGGGCAGCGAGCTGGATGATGCTTTCCGAAAAGCAGGAAGGAGACTCCACAGACTCTTCAGGGCCAAGATCTCCACAGAGATCTCTGATGTGGAGGAAGAGCTCTTTGTCAGCGCAGATGAAGGGGACATAGAGGTGGTTGACCACCAGACGTACCGTGAGGATGACCAGTACATCTACATCAAGTTTGAAATCATGTCTGAGGCCAAAACTGCTGTCACGCGGTTCAGGGAGATGTTTGGTGCTCTGGGAATTCCCGTGGAGATCAACATCTTGGAACAAGGCCCGAAAAAAATCGAATTGCGCATTGGGAAGGCATCACCTCCCACCCTTGGGAAGTTTGCACTTCCAGTAGCAAGACCTCCACCACCTTTGCTGACTTCTGACACAGGTAGGGGAAGCAAACCTTGTTTATTCCTTGGAAAAGCAAGGGGGAACAGGTCGCAATATCATTCTTTCACTCTCAAGAAACTTAATTTTTTTTTTTTTTTTTTAATTTGGTGCAGATATTTTTATGAAAGCTTTACACTTCTAGAAAAAAAACCCAACTTTTTTATTCTTTTTCATTTTGAGGGAAAGGAGGCACATATCTGCTTCACAGATAAGTTAATACATTGCAACGCCCTCACCAATGTGCCTTTTCATGCTAGGAATGTCACCTACCACAGCATGATCATAAATACTGTGATTATTGTACTTAAATTAATTATGCGGGGTTTAGAATTGTTCTGAGGGCGACAAGACATTTTGGCAAGGAGAGGAGCAGGGACAATATACAGTTGGCAGCTGTGATGTTGCTGTGCTGATGGAATATCTTCATACTGCTAGGGAGTCCCTTGACTCTTTTCTAGAGAAAAGGTATTACTCTGCAACTAAAAAACTGGAAATCAGAAATCTTGGCAGAAGGGGCCTAAAATATACCTTTAGATAAAATAAAACTTTTCTTTCCTCTCCCCAACCACCTCAACTTTAGCCCCCATGTTCATGACCGAGCTCCAGAACCAAGAGGTCCAGGATGGGTACCCAGTGAGCTTTGACTGCATCGTCATTGGCAAGCCCCTGCCCACGGTGCGCTGGTTCAAGGACGGCAAAGCTATCGAGGAAAATGACCACTACATGATCAATGAGGACCAGGAGGGGTGCCACCAGCTGATCATCACCGCCGTGGTCCCCACGGACATGGGCGTCTACCGCTGCCTCGCTGAGAACAACATGGGGGTGGCTTCCACCAAGGCTGAGCTTCGTGTGGACTGTAAGTCTCAAAACCACTGTAGAAAAACCAAGGAAAGGAGTTCTGCTGAGACCTGGTTATTTTTTTTTTTTTTTCTTTTTTTCCTCCAAGGAAAGAACAGTTTACATTTTAAAGAAAAATGTTTTGGCCACAGAATTTTCACTTGCAAACCTCTTGGGTTCTGCTGGGTTTTTCCAGCTCCAAGGCGAGGTTCAGAGCAAAGCTTTTGGGGTGATCAGAGGTGTTTTCCATGATCTTGAGGATATGTGGGATCCTGCTGCAGTACAATAAAATCCACCTGCCAGTCAGTCAAATTAGCAAGGGAAATAAAATCAGTAGGATCTATTTAAGCAAGAAAATTAGTTCCAAAGCTCAGATTATTCAAGACCTGTCCTTTTCCATTTAACAGTGACCAGCACAGACTATGAGACAGCAGCAGATGCAACAGAGACATCATCTTACTACAGTGCCAAGGAATATATTTCAAGGTAAAATATGGAGCTCTGGCTCTAACCTCTGACTTGGTGAGATCAATCTGTGTGTTTATGTCAGGGCTGGGTTTGCTGTGCTGAGCAGGGCCAGGTTAATGCCATAAAGGAGCATCCAGCCCAGATGAGATGCAGTAACTGCAACAGGTGCACGTTTATCATGGGCAGACATGCTCTGGAGCCTTCAGGCAATCTGGGGTTTTTCTTCAAGGAATCACTCTGTTGCTTTTTATGTCAGATGGTGCTGAGTCTGTTCTCAGGACACCAAAACCCACAGACTGAATTTACCATTCTGATTCCTAACTCTTACCTGGCATCCTGATTTTCTTCTTTTTAATTCCAATTGCTGCTCAGCCGAGAACAGGAGGAATCCACCACTGAGGAGGAGCAGTTGCCCCAGATCTTTGATGAGCTTCATGATATTCATGTGGCACCTGGAGCATCGCTGGCTAAATTTCACCTGAAGGTGAAAGGTGAGTGGATCCCACGGTATTGTCAGTTTTCCAGGTTTGATATCAGGTTGAAGGGCTGGACTTTTCCAAGGTGCTCTTCTGCGCCTGTGACCCTGGGCTGAGCACCCTGCACCAGTTTTGCACAAACCAGCTGGGGAATGTGTTCATGCTGCTGAACAGGGATTGTTGGAGCAGACTCAGGCAGATTAAGTGCCTCATTTTGTGTCCATATATCCAGGCATAATAATAGGCATGTGCTTCTGAAAACTGAATTCTGGATTTCTCTGAGCACAGGAGCAATAAGGAATAATAATCTTTGCATTATTATTATCATTATTAATAACTATAGTTATATATTACATATATTTATATAACATAAATAACTATTGTATAATGTATTAATAATAATTATAATCATATAATAATATTAATGAAAATTGAGTCAGTCTTCTTCATTCTCTTCAATAAATGAAGCAGTCATGGACTTTCCTTCCTCCATTAAGGGATTGCTCCTACAATGTAAAAACTGCAAAAACATCCCTCTGGTGCTGACTCTGGTAGAGAGAGGTAGAGATTTTCCTGTTTTCCCCTGCTGCTGTCTATAAAAATTATGAGAATGCATTTGGCTTCAACATTTCTCCTTGTGAACATTTTAAATCAGGCCTAAGTGTTGATTTTTCAACCTCTAAGGCATTTGCTCATGCAGACAATATGGGGAGTGCCAGAAAGTGAGGAGAGAGGAGACAATTTTAACAGCTAAATAAAATTTAACGCATTTTTAAATATTCTTAATTGGTTGAACCCTTGGAACAGGAGCCCTGTTAAACCCTTGAAACAGCAGAGGACCTGACAGTTCGGAGATGCTCCCAAATCAATGTTGCCAATGAATTTTGTCCTCTGTGTCTGTAACTACTCCTCACAGGGTACCCTCAGCCTCGTCTCTATTGGTTCAAAAATGGGCAGCCCCTAAAGGCCTCGGATCGCATCCTCAAGACCGACAGGCAGGAATTCCACTCCCTGGAAATCCGTGACGTCACCAAAGCAGACGCTGGACAGTACTTGATATTTGTCATCAACTCTGCTGGCTCTGCGTATTCCTCAGCCAGGCTGGTAGTCAAAGGTGGGTATTGCTCTATTCTGGGCTGTTCCAGAGGCTCTTACCATTTTGTATAGTTATTTTTCACAGAAGAAACCTCCCAAGGTAACTCAGGTGAGGTGGGGAAGTCTGTAGGTAAAAGATAATGTGCTTTACTCTTGGTTCACCTACGAATTACTGTTTAAGAAGATGGTGATGGCCACTTCTCTGTGGTCTGACCGTTGTCTTATAAATAGGTATTTTATTCTTGCCCATCCTCATTAAAAGTTCATTTCATTAAAAGAGTCATTAGGGACTTTTACAGATCGCACCAATATCTCCACTGGAGTCACTTTGGGAGCTTTCATCTGCAGCTCCTGGATTGATGCTTACTTTTATTTGTCATATTGTTTTTTCTCCTTGTGTTCCAGATCCTTATGAGAAAGAAGAACCATCCAAAACAGGTGAGAGAAACCACAGCAGGTGAGAACAGAAGCCCCAGGAATTTTTCAGTCTAAACTCACTGTGCTTCATCAAAAATATTATTTCCAGATTCCCACGAGCAGCTGATACCACCAAGATTCCTGGAAAGATTTACAAGTAAGAAGGTGAAAAAGGGTGCAAGCATCACATTATCTGTGAAAGTTGAAGGTAAGTGAGCAGATACCTCATCTCTCTGAATAACACTTGGAACATGTAACTTCACAACACATTCTTCTCTCTCTGCCCCCAAGTCATTGTAACCTCATTTCCTGTATCTGAATCTGGGATCCTAGTCCCAACTTACATTTCTTACAAAAACGCTTTACAGTTAAGCATCCTATTTTTCTTCACCTCCATTTTTCTGTATGTAAAAATGGGGATAATGACACTTTGTATTATGATGCACGTTGACCATTAATTGTATGGTGATTGACAATTTTGGTTTTATGAAAAGATTTAATATCTTTATGAGCGTGCTGTAAAATGGTTTCTCCTCCTTTATTGCATATTATGCCTGTTATTGTTGGGAAAATATGAGAAAACGGAATAAAACAGCATTTTTTTCACAGCAAGGCTCATATTTTTAAGCGAGGAATGCAAATAAGAAGGTTAAAGTCGATTGCACCAATTTTCCTTTAGGACATCCACCGCCAACAATCACTTGGATGAAAGAAGAGTCTCGGGAAGACATCCTGTGGATCAAACCAGACACTCCTGGGTATAAACTCGCCAGTTCCAACATGCACCACAGCCTGATCCTGTTGGATGTCAAGAAGAAGTACAGCGGAGCTTACACGTGCATTGCCACCAACAAGGCTGGGCAGTCCATCTGCACTGCCAACGTGGAAGTTGCCGACGGTAAATCTTTGCCACAACACAAACACTTTCTCTATATTTCCCTTTCATGCTGTGCCTAAGGGGAAAAAACCAAACCAACAAACAAAAAAGCGTGACTCTTAAGGAAAATACCAAATCACACCCAAAAAATGTGTTTTCCCAAGAGCAGCCATGATTTTGCTTGTCTTACAAATGGTTACACTCTTTACTCCTATAATATTTTAGATTTCTGACTCTGTCTTGTATTAACAGCAGCATCTTTTCTGTATAAACAGAAGACAAGTCTAAGGAATGACCAAATTGAGCATAAATTTAAAAAAAAATTAAAGAAAGGCAATGTAAAGTAACTGGGAAAAGTCACCGTTTGAAAAATTATTTTGAGTGCTTCACTCTGCTGAGGTATTTTGGATTATATTAGAGTTATTTGATTCTTGTAGAGCTTTCCAAGGCTTCTTTTAACACAATAAGATGGGGGTAAAACAAATATATACTGGGAATAGGGGCAGAGCTGTGAAGGATTACATTTTTCTGTTATCCTGCCTTGCATCCCACATTTTTATTGTATCAAGAGCTGCAGGAGCATAACTTCAGCTGTGTGGAGAAATGGGGCAATTATATATTTTCCATGAACAAGGGGAGGAGAAAATCATTGCCATCACAGGACTGGGTATATATATCCAAGGTCAGGAGCTGCTGCAATGCTCCCAGTAATCCACGTCTAGAAAATGTGCCTGCATTAAATACCTAAAAAAAATGACACTCTGTGCCTTCTGTCCTCTAACGATAAACCCCAATCTTGCAGTGAAAGAGGCTGAAGTCCTGACCCAGGAGCGTGTGATGGTGTCAGAAGCCATCATGACCACACTGGGGTAAGTGATTGGATGTGTGGGAGAAGGGGGGACACGTTCCTCATTTAGCTCTCCTTACTACCCATCTTATTGCAACTTTTAACTCTGCTTTATTTTCTTTTTCAGAACTATTCAGTCTTCTGAAGGTAAGAGAAGCTGTTTTCTCTCTCTTCTTCCTCTGTATCTACAGCTGGGACTGTCAATATATTTCATATATCCGCTTCTTTTTGTCCACTTTTCCTAAAATTCCCTGAAATGTTGGAACCTTTCAGAACTGCTTGCTGTTCAAGGGTGAATTTGGATGAACAGTTTTAAAAACAGGAGAATGGAAGAAAATTAAACCTTCCTTCCACTGAAGCTTTTATTACTCAAAAAGAGATGAATTTTCAATGGCAGTGCCAGCTTAACAACAAATTCTCTTTTTTTTTCTAGGAGACCTTGAAGCTGGCAGAGAAGGTGTGCCCAAAAGTCCTATTTCATTAGCTGATGTTGGCTCAGAAGAATTCTTCCAGAAACTCACCTCACGTATCTCAGAAATGGTATCTGCAAAAATAACTCAGGGTAAGGAATCTGGAAAACGCAGTTTAATTATGGCAGGGAAAAAAATGCAAACTCTTTTTTAAGTGTTGTTTAATTACAAGTGAGATTTATGTAACTGGTTTTGAGACAGTCATCATATATAAGCAAATGAACATTTGTCAATGCTTAGGGGTAAGAAATTTTAGTAGGAGTCCTTCCAACCTGCACATCTCAGTCTAGAATTCTGAACCAGGAAAAAAGCTATTACAGTAAATTGTAAAAATAGGAGTGTATTTTGCGTATCTCAGGTGTTTTGAGCTCCTCAGATATTCATCACTTCTAAGTTTTCTGTACTTCTCACATCTTCAAATTTTAGCTCACATTGGAATATTAAAATCAAATTAAGGCTGAAAACTCTGTGCACAGCTGTGCAGTAATCCAATGATTTGTCGAATTGAATGAAAAATTCTGGTTTGTGTCTGCCCTAATTATCTTGCAGAAAAAGTTTAACTTGTAGCAAAACCAAAGACATTAACTCTGCAACAAATATTCTCGCAGTGCAGCGGCAATACGTGCAGTAGGCCTGCAACACCATGTATTAAAACATCCGAATTATTCATTTAATCCTAAATATCAATAGGAAATCACACTAAATATTACTGTGAATGCTCTTCCTAGGAAGAAGAAAAATTATGGTAGATTTGGTTCATGTTTAAATTGGGGCCACTTATTTAACACTTCTCTGTTGCTCTGCTTTTCAGCTAAACTTCGAGTACCGGGTGCAGAAAGTGATGATGAGTCAAGGACTCCCTCTGCATCTCCTCGCCATGGACGATCCAGACCTTCATCCATTGCTCAGGAATCCTCCTCTGAATCTGAGGATGGGGATTCCAGAGGGGAGGTATGATGTCTTTATGGACAAGTTGGACACAAGGAGAAAACTAAACTTAGAATGACCAGCCTACCATGGTAGAGGGATCTCCATCCTCTTTCTTGATGTTATTCAATTTTGTAGGTGTATTTAGTAGACAGATGTTGTGCCTGTGATACAGAGCACAGAGAATCAAATTCTGATGCTCATGCTGTGATCCTGAACAAGTGGTTCAAGTCAACATGGTCAAAACATGCCTACAACTTGGCACCTCTTGCTTCCATGGCTGAACTTCAGAAAGGCAGAACTTGATTTTCTATGGCCTTAGACTTGGCCAGAGGAATCTTGTTGGGAAGGTCTTCATGGGGGAAATGAAGAGCACAGAGTGACTGTAGTTTTGTGTTTGCAGATCTTTGACGTCTACATGGTCACTGCTGACTATGTGCCTGCAGCGCCAGACAAGGAGGCCATCACCCTGAAGGAAGGACAATATGTGGAAGTCCTGGATTCAGCTCATCCTCTCAAATGGCTGGTCAGGACTAAACCTACGAAATCGAGTCCCTCTCGACAGGGTTGGGTGTCTCCAGCTTATCTGGACAAGAAATTAAAGGTGACTGGTCATGTTTGGTTATATGTAATTTAAAATTTCTTGTTCCTGTTGCAGTTTAGAGCCATCCCTTTGGCAAGGAGTTGTGGAGGAGGAGGTTGTTGAAGGTTGTACTTTTTCATGGTTTTATTAGACGATATTTCTGGTCTGTGCAGGGGCTTCTCGGTTGGAAAGACCTAAAAACTCTCTAATACAAAAGAAATTTCACACTGGTTTAGTAATAGTTGAACTAAACAGGATGTGAACACATGAGTGATATTCCTCAGTATGTATAGAAAAAGCACTGTTCACTACCAAGAATTATTTGAATTTTTTTTCCTAATGTTGTAGCTGTCACCGGAGTGGGGAACAATGGAAATTCCAGAGTTTCCTGGAGAGTTTGTTTCCGAAGATGAATACAAAAGGAAGCTGAGGTGAGCCCATGTCATTTGGTATTTGCACCTTTGAATTCTCCTCCCTTTCAAACCAGTTGTATTTTGTGATTGATTCCAGCCTAGGAAAATTCCAGGCAATCAAGATCACAGAATCCTAGAATGGTTTGGGTTGGAAGGGACCTGAAATACCATCTAGTGCCAAGGAGTCCCATGGGCAGGGACACCTTCCACTGGCCACATCCATCCATCCATCCATCCATCCATCCATGCATCCATCCATCCATCCATCCATCCATCCATCCATCCATCCATCCATCCCCACAGAGGATCTTTCCACACACCCCAGGAGTTGGTTCCTCTGATCATATATTTCTATTTTACAGCCTAAAAGCCTCTCAAGGACAATTATGATGATTTTTCTGTGATTTCTCTCTGCCTCTCTGTCTCCCCTTCAGTGTTCTCATTCAGGAGCTACTGATCTCAGAGGAAGATTACATTCAAGATTTACAGTTCCTCCAGACTCATCACCTTAGGTACACTGACACCTGTCCCAGTGTGCCAGGAGCTGTTGCCAGTCAGAAATCCACCATCTTCAGGAATATTGATGACATTGGTCGCTTCCATTCCAGGTGGGCATTCCCAAGTGCCTTCATTGGAGACCAAAGAGTGGCATTATTATTGCTGTTGTTGTTATTATTATTATTACTCCTATTATTATTACTATTCTTACAATTATTCCTGATGTGGAGCACTGGCAGCGCAGAGGTGAAAGGGAATTGATGCTCCTTTCAGGAGGGGAAATGATGGCATGGCTTAAATCATAGCACACAGTTAGGACTTCCATAATCCCTTTCAGAGCTTCAAGGCTTCCTGTGTCCAGCTTATTTCTTACTCTTTTAAGTGAATTTAACTGAAAAATAGTGAATTATGTTAAAAAGGCAGCAAGAACTCACAGGCACTTCAGTGGTGTCTTCATAGAGACGTTCACTCATGTAAAACGGATGTCAGCATCCATGAATTTCACCTTCAACTATCCCAGGCTGCACCAAGCCCTGTGCAACCCGGCCTTGGACACTTCCAGGGATCCAGGGGCAGTCACAACTTCATTGGGAAGTCTGTGCCAGGGTGTCACCACTGTCACAAGGAGGAATTTCTTCCAGATATCCCATCTAACCCTGCCCTCTGTTAGTTCAAAGCCATTCCCCCTTGTCCTGTCCTCCAAAGTCCCTACATACCCATCCCAGCCAAGAGGAACAGCGTTGTGCTGGTTGAAGAGGTGCTGAGAAGTGCAACATCTCTCACTTCCCCCCATCATTTCCCTCAACCTGTGTAAACCTGACACCTCCTGATTCACAGTCTGGCTGCTGGGGCTGTGTTTTAGCCTTGTTCCAGCACCTTTCCCCCTGTCCCCACAGTGTCTTCCTCCGGAGCTTGCAGACCTGTGACACTGATGACGACGTGGCCATGTGCTTCATCAAGCACGAGGCAGAGTTTAACAAGTACATCCAGTACCTGGTGGGAAGGGTCCAGGCTGAGTCAATTGTTGTCAGCAAAGCTGTCCAGGATTTCTACAAGGTAAGGCAGGAGCCAAAGCACCTGTGGGAAATTCATCCTGTAACCCAGTGCGTCAAGAAATGTAGTTATTAATCATAAATGTGAATGTGAAAAGGATTTCACAGAATCACAGAATTTTTAGGTTGGAAGAGACCTTCAAGATCATCGAGTCCAACCCATCTCTAATACCTCAACTAGACCATGACACCAAGTGCCACATCTGTTTTTTTTTATTATTATTTGTAATATCTTTTTGCTAAATTATAATAATTTTTAGTTTACTTTCTAGCTTTTTCTCATATGGCCAATATGGGAACATATTTACATATTCTTATGCATTTATTAATATTATAAAGATTTTAAAGACGTGAATGTGGCTGTGCTTATGTAATTGTAATTGAGGGACATTTTAAAGGTCACCACATTTTAAGACCAAGAGAACCACATAAATAATAAATATAGATAAGCAAATCTTGTTTCTCTGCTCCAGCTACTCAGGATTTTTTCTAGTGCTCTTTATAACTACTTTTCCTTGTCATTCCATGTATTTTTTCAGAGGTACACGGATGAATTTCTAACTAATGAAGATCCCTCACAGCCACTTATCCCACCACTGCAGCACTACCTGGAAAAACCCATAAACAGGATCCAGCAGTACCAGACAATAATTAAGGTAAAGGGATGTTGTCACACGTTTACATCCTGCTCTGTGCAGCTTGTGAAGAAAAATATTTTATTTTTATTTCCTATTTCTTGGCTTCCTTCTGATGCAAATACAATTGAAAACTGCTTCAGTAAATACGAGATTAATCATCACCAGTGCTGGTGTTCCCTAAATGGTTTTGTACATGTAAAGCCAGGTGAAGATTCACAGAATCCAACTTCATAAAATTCAGTGAACTTTATCTTTAAATATATGTTAAAATGTATTATATGTATATTATATCACATATATGTATAATATAATGTACATATAATTACAACATACTATATAATTACATATATGACTACATGGTTGACAGGTATGAATTTGCTTCAGACTCAGCAATATTTTGTGTTATAAAAATAAGCAGTTTCCATGTCTAAGATAATAATTTACCCCTTATTTTCTTTGTGTTTTATGCTGATATTATAGTGAGAGGAAATTCTTGTTTTCTTATAAGCTTTGCCCCATTATACCACCCTGAAATATTTTGTCTTTCAGGCTTGCATCTGTCCTACTGTCTTAGGCCATAAGCAAAAATTTTAAAGCAGCAATTTAAACAGTATTTTTGTGGGAAATAGCACTAAGATACTCAGGAAGAAAATAATCATGGGAAAATATTTATGTATTCTAGTGTTGTATAAAAGAGCAATCTGAATATTTAGAAGACCTTTCTACTATTGAACACATTCTTGCACACAAACACCAGCATTTTAAAGGGTCTCTTGGAGGAGCAAAGGCATTTTCCACGCCTTCATTGTTGAAAGAGAAGAACAGGAACAAATGTGGGAAGAACAGGGAAAATGCCGTTTCACATTTTTTCGATCCTCTCTTTTTTATTAATCTAATGTTGACTCAGCATGGCCACATGAATTCCTTGTCCTCTGGTACTGTGAGGGGAAGCAGAAGAGAAATGCACTGGGTTACATTTAGGATCACTTTGGAATTTTTTTGTTTTCAACCACCAAAGCATACCTGGCTTTTGTTTCAACTTTACCTTTGCTTAATATCAACTGATGTAAGACTGGTTAGTCTTTAAGACTGCAGAATAGGTAGGAAAGAAAAGAGTTCATTATTTGAGAAGCTCATAGTGAAAAATGGGATAAAAGTTGCTCGGGTGAAAGAGCCAGAGCAGATATTGAGAAACTTTGGCTCTGAAGGAACTGCTTTTTTTTCCTCTCTCATTGTCCACTAATATTTTCTTCATTCACCTACAGGAATTAATCCGAAACAAAGCCAGAAATAGCCAGAACTGCACTTTGCTGGAGCAGGCCTATGCCATTGTGTCTGCCCTCACCCGAAGAGCCGAGAACAACCTCCACGTCTCACTCATTGAGAATTATCCAGGGACCTTGGAAAGCCTTGGGGAGCCCATCCGGCAGGTAGCTGGAATTCCCCAGTCGCTGTTGGTTCCATGTGTGCCTTCACCAGTTTCTAAGCAGCCTTAACTCTTAGAAGAAAATCCTTTAGAAATTATATCTGAAAGAAAATGTTTGCTTATTTCACTTACTGCTGTCCAGAAATGGGTGCTCTGGCTCCATGAGGGTTTGAAACACCACAGCATGGATGCTTATGGAGTAATTCACTCATAATGCAGTTATTTGTTTTTGTGACCTGCTCATTAAACAGGAATAAAATTGTTTTGGGGCCCTACATGATCTAAAAGGGTTTCAATTCATCCTCTCATTACTGGGAAGCAACTTGGGGCAGCTCCTGGAGTTACTGGCATCAACAGACCCATGTGCTCCCCCAAGTTTATCCCATGAACCAGGTGTGTGGCTTTTCAAATGACCCAGCTGTTAGGACACTTTAGTCTAAGACTTCCAGCACCCTCACTCAAATTCCTGCTTCTTTATAGATTTACTGTGTTATACCAGGCAAGTAATTTATTCTGTAGCCGATGTTTTCCATGGGAATCATGGTGTATTGCTCAGTGGAGTTGTAAGGCTAAATTACAGTGATCCTGCAGGGGGCATTCACCTCTCCACATTCAGGCATCCAAAAAGTGTCCAATCGCACCCCTCGTGTGTTTACTTCTCCCTAGAGATGCCAGGGGAAACCCAAGTCACGAACTGAGCTGTCTGTGTTTGAAGCTATGTGAAATGAATACTTCCTACTCTGGTGAAGGTGACCAAATCATCATATAAACTGTCTATAATACACAAAATATAATTTTTCCTTTTAATATTTCCAAGAGTGTTTCTGCCTGACAAAGGCTCTCTATTTTTCTGGCACAAAATAATACCACTTAAATGAAGATGCAATGACAACCACTGGCTGTGCCCATGACTGATGAGTCACCTTTAGCATTAGAAACCATCTGCTATGCTTTAATGAAACAGAGATATATCAGTGGATGATGCAACAGGAAACATTTTTTATCTGGGCGCTGAAAGATGAGGTTGAGACATAACTGTGGTGATTATTCCAGATGTATCACTACGTGTTCTTCCTTCTTTTTCTTATCAGGGCCACTTCATTGTGTGGGAAGGAGCTCCAGGAGCTCGAATGGCATGGAAAGGACACAAAAGACATGTTTTCCTCTTCAAAAATTATATTGTGATCTGCAAACCAAAGCGAGACACAAAGACCGACACCTACAGCTACATCTTCAAGAACATCATGAAGGTCTGATCACTTTATCCTCTCATAAAGCATTTCTCCATCAGCTAGAGCTTCACTTTTGTATCCAGCTTGGACATTCTTCGAATACCTCTGAGCTATTCCTTTGCTTCAAAAAATCTTTGAAGCACAAGTAGAATTTACAAAAATATCCCAAAATATCTTTTTTAAGCCTCTCAGAAACATGTTGGAAACCATCAGGGTGGACTTTTACCATGCAGCAAGGAGATTATAAGTACAAGCCTTTATTTATCTGTTACCTCATTTAATTAAGAGAATAACTATATTGATGTGGATTTTGCTGCCTACAATATTTTCTTGCATTTGTAAATCTCAGGTTTTGCCAGTCTGTAATATTGGGAGTGAATAAGAAGGAATCTTTTTTGCTAAATTGCATCGGGTTCTCTCTGCTGGTTATGTCCT